>NC_057686.1:13418593-13513546 GCF_014466175.1 Vespula pensylvanica
GCCTTCTTACTTCACCTAATGGCGAACGCTTGTCGTTACTATCAGAAATATAAATCGTATCGGAAAGGAAAGGATGACATAATTTGACTTCATCGTCTTTCTTTTTCTTAGTCATCGGGTCGTATACGCGTATTCTACAAGAGGGGTGGTTATTCAATGGCGAAAAGAGAGTATGCGAGAAAAAAGTAAGAAAGAGAGAGAGAGAGAAAGAGAGAGAGAGAGAAAGAGAGAGAGAGAGAGAGAGAGAGAGAGAGAGAGAGAGAGAGAGAGAGGAAAGACACGACAAACGAAGAAGGATAAGGATGTCGTCTGGATTCCATTTAAAAAAGTAACCCGCGCGAAATGAGAAAAGTAATAGATGCTTTTGCCACCAACTTCCCAGTACGATTCAACGCGTCTGCACTCGAATTCTCTCGTGCTGCAGCACTCTCGACTGGCACTCCTCCACCTTGCCGTGCAATCGGGTAGTGTGCTTTGAAACGAGGACAATAAAGTCATTCTCATTTCACTTCCCTTCTGGCACTTCATCGATTTCCCTCTTTTCTCTCGTATCCCCTCGTCGATACGAACGAAGGAGAAACGAAGGAGCAAAAGAGAGGCTGAACGGTCTGAGAAGAAGAAAAAAAAACGAAAGAAAGGGAGAAACTCTCGTACGTGGCTTCATTCGAGGATCGAAATATAAAGGGCGCCTCCTACGAAAGCCGACGCTGTTCCTTAGAGAGGCAAGACAAATTCGAAAGAGACTCGAGTATGAACCTACAGTCGCAAATTTGTCGCTTTTTTGTAATAGATGTGATCCGGGCAACACGGAAATTGTGAGAATGGGGAAGAAAAGAATGAAAGAGAGATAGAAATTAAGATGATAGAGGAGAACGCCCACACTTGTCGTTCTTGAATTCCCCTCAAAAACCCATAGTAATATATTATCACGAAGTTAATCTACGATATTCGACGATGGATAGTGCAATTACACGAGGTGATTTTAATAGGTTTCGTCGAAAAATTGATCAGAGAAACGCTTTTATGATTACAAATTCATGACAGTTTTGTTTTATAGATACAAATGCTTTTAATTCCAGAATAAATTATAAGTTATCCATCTTATCATAAATTGGTCAATTTCGACATAATATATCTCACACCACTTTCCGAATTGAAAGTAAATTTTTTATTAATGTATAAAATAAAATTTTAATAATAACATATAAAATACGTCAGTAAATCTTTTAATAGCTCATAAGAATCTTTTTCTTTTTTTTTCAATATTTCGTTAGAATCACTTCTCTACGTAACGCAGGGAATATTAAAAAACGAGTCATGCGTACAGTCCCATTTTGATATACGCACGTTTCATGATAATGTAGTCGCGAATGTAGGGTGGTGTAAATGCGACGTATAAAGAGGGGAAAAGAAAAGTGGAAGGGAAGAGAGATAGAGAAAGAAAGAAAGATAGATAGAGAGAAGGGCGGAAAAGAAATTGGCTTGGTAGGATCGCACGGTAAGCCGTGAGAGAGTAGATTGGCGGTAGCGCGGAGGTTGAACGCTTGTTTTGCCGCGGAACAAAGGAATCTCTGATGACAAATGCGAAACGTGCACGCGGTCAACCGGATTCGTAGGCAAAGAACTCACACGAGTGGTGGACGCCTGTGGTGATGGCGACGCCGGTAGAGAAAGACCGCTTGAACGAATGGATGGATAGTGGTGTTGTTATTCGCTTCACTGGCAGTACTTACACACTCGGACCCTCGTTAGAAAGAAATACCTATGAAAAATAATAGAACACTCTGTAACTTTGTACTCCTTCACGCGCTACAGCTACTCCGGTTCGACGAGCTCGAATACGTTTTATGTAACACGTTTTTCTTCTCAGAAAGTTAATTAAGTTTGGAGTTTCACAAAACTTGATTAACGTTCCATTAAACATGATTAAACTTTGAATAAATAATTGTGATATTTTATCGTCAAATTATGGGATCGTTTGTTGTCGTATTAACACAGTACACTTGTTCAATAGTATTCAAAGCTTTAATATTGTTACTATGTTTTCCTGGGATTACGATATATGTATATACATACTACATGCTATACACGCACGAGTCATTTCACGTAAACATGCTTGACACGTAGCATCTACCATACCTCTAGTAAATTATCTCAGTAGTAATGAATTGACTATCCATCCGATCGACTCACCATCGCTGTCAAATGTTACTGATAAGTCTTCATTCCGGAGTTGATTAGGTTCCCTCTCCTTTCGCGCACTTTGCTGACTAATTTCGAAGAGCTTCGACCGCGAACGTGTGGATGGCGGACGAAGCCACGTTTGAAAGAAGCTCTGACAAGATCCTGATGAGAAGGGAAATGGAAGCTGACCGATCGTTTTTGCTCGTTTGCTCTATCTCTCTTTCTTTCAGTCTCTCTTTCTCTATTTCTCTCTCTCTCTCTCTCTCTCTTTCTTTTTCTCTTTTTTCTATCTATCTATCTATCTATCTTTCCCATTCTTTTATACTTGTTTTTTTTTATAGCATCACTGATCGGATGAACGGAAATAGCAACAGAAGCATGGACCGAAGCAGAACGGAATTTTGGTGATTTTTCGAACGGCGACCGATTATGTTGACCCTTTTTGAAGCTTGATAATAAAAGCAAATGAATTTTATTAACGCATCACCCCGAATATTACTCGTTTATCGGCCGGTACCGGTGTATCCTTTCGTTCCGATGAAATTTTACACGTCATATATTTTGCAATCTACTCGCCGCGATGAAAATTAATTCGCGTTCTACATACATACCTATAGTATATATCCTGATATAGGTACACGTGAGGCAATAACGTAGAGAGATAAACGTATATACATACGACATGAAAGGGAGGAAAATAGAGGCTCGAAACGTTGGCGAGAATTTCTCTGAGAAGCAAGAGGACTACTAGCATACGAGACATCGATAATTTCAACTTCGCAAAGGCGAAGTGAAGTTGCTGCTGTTGCTTCTTGTATCCGTCGCAAGACGAACGTATACGGTACTTAACGTGGTATTCTCAAACGACGAAGACGACCAAGACGACGAAGACGACGAAGACGATGGTGACGACGAGCGTGAGGCACTTTCAAGAAAGCGACAACCGAAGAAACGACAACGACGACGACGGCGGTGTCTTCTTTTGAACATGTGGTAAACCCTGAAGAAGGACGTGTATCGATTTCAAACTTTATTTACATTCTCTCAGAACATTGCCCTCGATACCCAACTTCGATACCCTCGAAATTGCGGTCTCCTCGCGCCGACGCGTTCGCTTATGCACTCTTCTCTTTTGAGAGTACTCCAGTCATGCTTTGAAATTACCTTCGATTTCGAGGATACGCTTCATACACTCGTAACGATAATATTTGCTCGCAAACCAATACGAAACACACTTTCGAAGGATTTCCGAACTTTTGAGAATCTCCAAAAACTTTTCCTTATGGTAATACCTGACAATCCAAGTAGATCGGCTTCTCAAAGTTTTATTAATTAATCTTTTGTTGTTTTTTCCTTCCGTGCTCTCATTATCTTCTTTGCTTTAAAAAGAACTTTCGCGAGAGAGAAAAAAAGAGAGAGAAAGAAAGAGAGAGAGAGAGAGTTTCTCAGAAAATAAAAGTACAAGAAGAAAAACCTTCGATAAACGTAACTTCCTTCGACGAACAATGATATTTCAACTTTCTTTGCTTTTTCTTTTCTTTCTTATAATTTATCTTTTCCTACATAATTCTATCTCTCTTGCGATTCCTCTCCGCTATTGTTTTTCCTCTTTGCACTTGTTGCACTCTCGTGACGTTCTCCCTTTATTTTCCTTCTTCTTTTTTCATAATTTTTATCCCTCCAAGGCTTCGTACGCGTGCCACCAACCGCGTCGTTCGTTTTCGGACTACCGCGAATTACGCTTTTTTATTCGCAGTAATATTACGAGCGGCGTATTAACCGGATTAGTCTCACGGTATGAGATTCTCTGTCTCTTTCTCTCTGCTATCGTTTAATCCCGATACCGCAGTGAAACAAATGGAATTCGGTAATGATTATTCGGGTACGTTTGTTGGAACGACTAATTCTTCCTGGCAAACGGTGCCGTCGTCGGCACTGTTATATCGAATCCGATCGATCCAATATCCTATTGGATATTGAAGAATAATATTTGACAGTCTGGACGTACCCTCTCTCTCTCTCTCTCTTTCTCTCTCTATCATCTCTTCTAATTTACATCCTTCGAATCGACTCTCGGATTCGTCGGGATCGAATTTACGAGAGAAAAAAAAAACGAAAAAAGTAAAAGAGGAAATAATCAAATAGACAGGATGAATATTCGGATTTTCAAGTATCGTTAGTCTATATATGCTAATTGAATCCGCTACTATTCCCGTGGCAGCCGGAGTAAGTCGATCTTTTCTGCAATTTTCTTTTTTATTTCGAACTAAAGTATAGATTAAATGTATACACAGTTTAATGACTTATATGTTCACTTGTGGTAAGATTTTTAGACAAAGTAAACGCGAGAATATGATTGTGTATCATGACATAATATCGATAAATAATAAACATTTTATAGAAGCTTTTTAGTGATCATTATTATTCTTGAAATAATATAAAATTTTTATCGTATCTCAGGTATATGCGCAATCATATCTCTCCCATTGAAAAAGCTTTTTTTTTAATTTTGCTACTGCAGATACTTTTTCATTACTCGCGCTAACACAAGAGAGTTCGTTACGACGTGAGGTAGACGAACGCACGCAGACCTTTCGAAAAGAAGAGAGAATTAGGATAGTCTTTGGAAGGAGTATGCGAAACGATAGAAACGATACAAAGGAGGTGGAGATGAGGAAAGTGGAGAAGCGACAACGGCATCGGCATTATGAATTCCGCGTGTTCTATCCAGTTACCTGCATTCTAGATGCGTTCCATTTATGAATACGTAACGAAGCACCGAGGAAAACTGGATTGATCCGGCGAGAAGATATATATATATATATATATATATATATATATATATATATATGAATATACATATATATGACTATATAGATATTCTTTATATATATAGAATGATAGAATCGGATGAACCTACGTCGATCTACGATTTCTTCATTAAAGTCATAGTTTATTTCTGTATTCTTTCATGAGATATGACATTTTTTTTCACATTTAAAAACACCACGCCCTATTTTTATTGAGTTTGCAACGTCATAGTACTTTCTTCGTTCGTGACAGAAAAATAAAAGAAAGAAGAAGGAAAACGCGAAGAGGACGATAAAAGAGAGAAAAAGTAGTTGGATTTGTTGCGGGGTGTAAAAGAAGAAAAACATTCGAATTGGGAATGGAAAGTGATATATAAAATATACGCTTATTTTTTCGAGGGATTCGCGACTACGATGGTTGCCGCTGTCAGGTCCGAAACCAGGATTTGCTTTTGATGAGTTTTTCCGTGCCACTTGCTCCTCCATTTTAGTCTGGAGAAAGTGTACCGCATGAATTGCGGCTACGGAATACCAATGTAAACGATTCCTATTCTTGAGAATTTTTTGATTTCTATATCCTCCTGCCCTATCCACGTCGCGTCTCATGGGAAGATACTTTTACGATACTTTCGCCCTTCTTGAATAAGCCTGCAAGGGTATTTTCCCTTCGTAGTTCAGTCGTAAAAGGGAGACATACCGAAAGACAGAATATAAGCATTCGGTGAATTTTCTGATTTGCATGTATGTGTGTCTGTATTCATACTTGTATTAGAATTGGAGATAACTTTCAGCTAGAATATGTGCTCCAGTGTTTTGAGCTATGAACTACGTTAATAGAACGAGCAAATTAACATTGTACAAAAAAAAGGGAGAGAGAGCAATATTTACCTTCACTACAGATCACAATAATCACTATGCAATGATATACATATATTCATTTGAATGTGTAACGCTGTATTTTTTTTATCAACATCAAACAACCGACTTCAATAAGTATCCCATGAAGTAGTAGCCAAACAAGCCGACGATACATAAACGTGGGACTTTAGGAGCGTACTAGCGTAACGTCGTTCCGTGCCCACGGGTTCGCGTTTCGACGAAAGAAATACCGCGAGAGACCGCATTAATATGTAGTAGTGGTTGGAGAGCTAGCCGGTGCAGTCGGTGAAACGTTGGGGTAGAGTTTTAATGAAAACCACTGAGAAACGTACATACTCCAATCTACCGGATGCCTTTAGAGGACAAAAAATGTCGTTGAAAAGAAAAGAGAACGCGAGGGAGACAACTAGAGGAATATGAAAGAGTTAGAAGAGGACAGCAAAAGGAACTGGACAGGATCAGCACGTATCGTCGTGTTCATCAGTCGGCGACGTTCGTTCTCGTCTTTCAAGCTAAGCTTTTTCGTTTTGACGAGCTTCCAAGATACGAAAGCATTTGGATCGATGGTCTATCTCCGAGCGATAATTAACCTGGTTGAGAGAAAATGTCTTCTCGTCTAGACGGACGGGAGAAAAGGACGAACCTCTGGTCTGACCGATCCATTTGCAATCATCGCAAGCTAATTAGAAGCTAAAAACGACAAGTTCGTTTAACTTAGACACGAACAGAATCTTTTCGACGACTTTGTGACGAATATAAAGCGACACAATATCGAAAGAAACTCTCTATATGTTTCGTATAAGTTAAAGGGAAATAGATGGAGAAAGAGAGAGAGAGAGAAAGAGAACAAGTCGTAAACGAAGTCTAGCGTTCTCTCAGAAATCAACGTGCATGGCTATCAAAAAAGTGATGGGAAGAGGAGAAAGAGGAAAGAAGGGAATGGAAAAAGGTGAAAAGAGAGAGAGAAAGAGAGATGGAAGGAGGGAATCCGACTGAGTAGTTCAATCCTATGCATCCCTGCTTCGTTCGAGCGGTCGATCGATCAATCGGTCGCGGTCTACGATCGATCGATCAACGAATGCCACTTGGGTGACCGCCATCCCGCAACACTTGCGCAGACGATGGAATTATAGAGCTTGGCGACCCACATAGGCGGGATTATGTCGCTCGGATGGGCGCAAAGCGATTTCAAATCAAATATGGGGGTACGGACTGTATGGATTCACGGTATACTCACGGATATACGCAAACAAGACCAGCGAATCGAAAAGGAGATATAAATGTATAAATATAAATGTGTGTAGAAAAAGCTCGGACTCTGCGCAAGCGAGCACGCTATCTCTCTGTTTATCTGTGTCTCTATCTCCATCCTCGTCGTTACTTTTACATTCGCTTTGCGAATGATCGATAGCAAAATTGTATAAAATAATTCGCGGTACGACGCTTGACTATTTTGTCATACGAATCGCCATTGATCTTCCTTAAAACGATATATTAACTTGGAGGATATATTATCTCCATCGAAGACTCTCGTCTTCGATTTTTGTTCTTTCTCTTCTATTTTCTATAATATTTTTTTTTCGCGACAAAGAAGTCAAAGAGACGAGCATTCGCGCGTACCCAATCGTCACCCAGTTTATCTTTTTGCGAGTTCTTTTTATATCAATGTCTTCGAGAGATAAAGATAAAGAGAAAGAAAGAGAAAGAAAATTTATGAGAACAGGATGCGGCTAGATGTTGAAAGCAGAAGTAAAATACGCCGACCGACATAGAATCGGACTATTTTATAAGAAAGACTTCTAGTCAAAGTCAAAGCGAAGAAACTCCTAAATGTTATGCAAAGTCGATTCCGCTTAGGCAAGACCCTTTTCTTTGACCCCCTTTACTTCTATTTTTTCTTTTTTCTTTCTTTCTTCTTCTTTCTCTCTATCTCTCTTATCCACATTTTCTTCGTATCGTTGCTTTTGCATTCCCTTTTATTTTCTCTCTTCTCCTTCGAATTTCTTATCGTAAGAAAATTCACCAAAGATCATATTTTACGAATTTGACTTTCATTTATTTTTTTATGTTAGAAATCAGACATTGGTCACAGTAAATCTAAATGTAAATTGAACGCTCGAGGATAGTAAATCTCAGAGCATTAAGGCTGTTCATCATTTTTCGCTTGAAGCACGTGTGACTTCAGCGAAAGGTATGGAAAAAATATGAACTGCAAACGCAATAATGTAACACTGTACACATTATGCGCTTATCGTCCCGATATATAAGCTTGTGTAGCTTATACACCTCTCATGCGTAACCTAACAATCCTAACAAGTTAAAGTATGACAGAAATTTTTATATCTAGTGAAAATAGTAATAGATATACTTAACAGAAACAAGAAAAAACCATATGCCAGATTATACTTTTCTGAAAATAGATTATTTGAAAAGTGTTTATCAATTGTACAAAATTAAATTCGTTTCATTTTGTTTCTAATTGAACTTATAGATACCTATAACTTTTTAAAGAATCGAAATAAAAAGTAATCAATTTTAAATAATTCCTTTGAATTCCTTTGAATAATAATACGTAACAAAGTTACAGAATCATTACAAAAGAAATAAACAAAACAAGCGTAATTGAGTTAAACGATAAAAATTTGTGACAATTCTGTATATAGCCAAAAGCAGGACTTCGCTCTCCAGAGTGAAAATAATATCCTGCGCATTCAAGTTAGACTGGGTATTATATACTTAAAATTAAATTGTACTCATTCGCTCAGAAAGATATGCTACCTACCTACCTATAGTTATGTTTTAAAAAAGCAAGTATTCATACTAACACATTCACTCCGTGGCTTTCTCACACTTTGCCAAAATAAATATTTATATATACGATTCACCATTTTAACACGCACACGTATGAACCCTACATTAAACACTATCATTAGTGCAATGACGAACGCTAAATGAGAAAACTAAACTTATACTAAACGTGTCTCTTCCATGTAAGTAACACCTGGGTATACGTATGAATGTAAAGGTAGAAAGCATAAGAGAAAGAAACGGAAATTAATTGCTGAACGAAAATTCTAAACGAAAAATGATTAACTCATCAACTAGGTCTGAAACTTAAATGAACCTATTACTCTCTTTGTCTTAACAATAACTCTATTCGATTTTTTTCTTTTAATTATTATTTTTGATAAAATAATCGACAAAATTGCCGAACGAGTTACTACAGCTTTTATGTGTGAGCATAGAGAAACGTGTTTCTTTGCGTTTGGAATGGATCAGAAAATTCGTACATCAATTTACGCATACAAACACGTAGGCAATCGTCTAGTTCACGGAAACGAAACACACACTACTCAACCGTGTATATGAAAATCAGTAGTTGGGGTAGAAGCTTCGTCTCTTTCATCGTAGATTTCAAGAGGCGCTACTATACGAAACTTATTTCTCATGAAAAATGTCGGAAATAGTAATGTCATCAATGAATTCAGGGTTTGACGAACAAGGTCCCATTTTAAGGATGAAGGTTTATACGAGGAGACAGCTTTTTTGAATTTTTGAAAAATTTTTATTTTTTATGCATAAACTCATTTCAACATTCATTTTTAAAATAAGATCTTTTTTATCAAAATCAATCAAAAATTACGTCTAGATTCATTACTGGCATAAATCATAATAAAACCAGAGGTTTTTCTTAGAGAAAATCCTCATTTATTTTGTAATTCAATTCATCTCCATTGCGTTTATATCTTGCAATTTCACGAACGTTAACCCGATCGTCTCTTTTACGGAGACATTTATATTTCTTATCTTCGGAATCCTGCGAGATTTTCATTCTCCGCGCTATCTCCGTGCGTGGATTTCTTCTTTTCGTTCCCTCCGACGTTTTCCCCTTTTTTTACATGCTATTTTAGTGCAAAACATCGTCCTTAGGATTGCTCCTATTTTACGAGCTTCACCGTAGGCTAGAACACGATATCCTATCTGTTTCTCTTTCTAGTCTCTCTCTTTTCTAGTCTACTTTTTTCTTTTGCGATCGAGCTAATGGAAAATTGCTACGTTCAGTACTTTCTCTCACTCTACGCTTTTCTGCGTTTCCGCTATCCATTGCTCTACATCACATGCCATGTCCAAGTTCATTTCAACATCGCGACCGTATTTTAGTCGCTTGTGTTTGTGTATGCACGCTGATCGACGGTTCTATGTGATTCCGCCAATGATATTACTTTTTACATCGAGCTTTGCGGTACCACGTCCATTTGATGAACGTCTTCTTTATTTTGAACTTTCATGAAAACGTACCGTTCGGTTGATTAATTTAACAGCGACTTTCTTTTAGTCACGAAAGTAATCACTCCGATAAATGTATCGAGAAATCAAAGAAAAAATCTCAGCAGAGAATTTATTTTAAGCAAGATGAAAACCATACTTTCTGCATGGCGGGTTACGGACATTTCTGTTGTATGTAACTTACGAGAGAGTCAGACAAAGAGAAAATGAGAGAAAGAGAGAGAGAGAGAGAGAGAGAGAAAGAGAGAAGAAGAGAAAGGAGAAGGAAGAGTGAGATACGAGTAATGCACTTGCCGAACTAGAAGATGCACGAGGAACGACGCTCCGGCTGCCAATATCGGCGCCGAAATCGCATTTCCCTGACAAACGCAAACTTGGGAGAGAGTAACGGGTCTCGGGATAAAAGGCAATGTCTGTACCTGTCAGCAAGAAAACTATGAAGCGTTTCGCGTTGACATCCTATGTTATTTCTCATTACCTCTCACTTTCTTTGATATTTTATAACTACGATATATTATAAATATAATATACGATACATTACAATATAATATAAATATGATAAAATTTAAGTTGTTAATAATTATTAAGAGATTGTATACGAATAATTATACAAATGATCTCCGATCGTTAATATTCTTTTGATACTCAAATTGCCTTTATATACTCAACAACGTCTAATAAAGTAATAACTTCATGCCGTTTTTCTTTAGACTATAAACTGTAAGATCACGATGAAAGCAAAGAACACGTAAGGTTGTAAAGCTGAGTATCACGGGACGTTCTCGTTCGTTGACACGATCGTATCGAGGTTGTTCCAGGGCCGACCATAAAAAGTTAAAGTTAACGTCGACAAGAAATAGACCATAGTCGGAAGCAACAAGACAATAAAATGTTGAAGGAGAGAGAAAGAGAAAAATGGAGAAGAAAAAGAATCTCGGAGAATGAGAGAGGATCGCAAGAGGGATAAGAAGAGACACGATTCGTCGAGGGAAAGGTCATACGTAAAAGGGACAACTTCGACAAAAGAAGAGATGTAACAAGAAAATCAAGCAAGTGAATGTAATTTGCTTGAATCGGTATTATCTCGCTGTTCAAGCAGTTTCTCCGTTCGCTTCTTATCAACGTGAATACAAATTCCAGTTGCTTTATTTTTATCAGAATGTTTTATCTTTCGATCTTTCGTTTCTCTTCGTCTCATTGGAGTGTAAATAGTTTTAATTTCTTTTCTTTTAAGCGAATCCGATGAAAATTTTATTGGAATGTCGAATCTGAAATGTTTCTCATCTTATTATTCCGGATACCATTACGATTCCTATCTTTTATCAAAGCTCCTATTTATACTCGATTGATAAGAATTTAATATTAAAAATCATTTATCTTCATAAATTTTATACGACATAAAAAACTTATTCGTCTAAAGTATTTTATCGCAAATTATCCATTTTCCTATTAAATAGTTTATTAGACACCTAATTACTAATGACCTCTGATCGTTATAATGTAAACATTAGCAATTCCGTTAGTTTCATTAGTCGAAAGCATCAAACTCAATATCGCAAGCGTCAAACTCAATCGCGCGAAGTTTCCAGTAGAGAGAGAGAGAGAGAGAAAGAGAGAGAAAGAGAGGGAGAGAGGGAGAGAGAGAGAGAGAGAGAGAAAGAAAGGAAGCGAGAGAGAGAGAGAGAGAGAGAGAGAGAGAGAGAGAGAAAGAGAGAGATGAAGGTGCGAATACTTAGCGCGTATTCGAGCTACGTATTTACGGGCGATCGATCGGCCGCGCGAATTTAAAAGTTCGTTTAAGCCCGGGAGCAGCGATTGAGGCCGTTGAAATCGCTCGTTAGCCAACGCGAGGAAAGTCGTTCCAACGATATCGACGATCTTTCGTTTGGATGGAGATTCCGTGGTACTCTCTGTAGCTGGGGAGAGAGGGAGAATGAGAGAAAAAAAGAGAGAGGAAATAGAAGAGAGTATACGAGATCGACCAGCCCCGGGGAACGACTGGACCTTCCATCGGCTCGACGAAACGAAGGAGGGGAAGGTGAGTGAAAACTTCGCTTCGAACTTTTATTCGCGCGTACTTCGATTTAACGTCGGCTTGGAAAAAAGGCAAAAGAAAGAGAGAGAGAGAGAGAGAGAAAGAGAGAGAGAGAGAGAGAGAGAAGGAAAGAGAGAAGAAGAGAGCGAGAAAGAGAGGAATGGCTAGCGAAAATACTCGATATTCCGAGAACGTATTCTCGTCCCACAAGAGAACACGGTGTCCTGTTCACCATGGGTGCTATTTATTCTCTCTACCGATCTTCGTTAATCCTTCGACGATGGAGAACTTTACGAGCGATGTCAACGAACACGACGACGATGGCCGCGAGTTATACCGCGTGCGCGCGCTTATGCAGACCGCATAACGAATAGGTGTCTAACAACAAGGGCTAACACCCGTTCGAAAACGCTTCTGTTACAGGGAACGCTACGAGAAGCTATGTAAAAACATTCACCGCATCGTTCGGTCGTTCCGCCTTTCATGACTATCTGATGTGCAACGCCGACGTGATGGATGTTTATGCCGCGCACGACGCTCCGTTTGCCCTTATTTTCCGGACGTATTCCCCCGTCCTTCTCTCTTCTACTCCTCTCTTATTTCCTTCTACTTCACATTCTACATTTACCACTCCATTCGCGCGAACCAAGAATATTGCTGTTCTTTATATTTTCAAAGGAAACCACCGCTGTCTCGCTGAGAGCTATCAACTTAAAGAGAGAAACAGAGAAAACTTAAGTTCTTCCTTCTCTTTCTACTTTAGAATATAGTAAGTACATGCACAAAGAAAATCGGAACGCATAGAGAAGGAGAAGAGAAAGATTTATCGCGAATTACCACCTCCATTCTGGTAGGAAGTTGTAAGTAATTTTTAAACTACCAGCCAGCGTATTCGCGGGCTTCGTCTGACCCATTACTTGCTGTCACTACTCGCGGCCGAGAACTTTACGGTCGTTCTTTACCGTCCGCGAACTCCACTCTTTCTACGCTCCTTTTGCGAGTTCATTCGCGGTGATTCAACGGAGGAACATTTTACGAACGAGGGGAAGAGCATCGCGTGTAAACCGATCGTCACGGTGAATTTCTTTCACTCGGGAAATAATTTATACCGACGTTTCTTTATCGCGATACTTTAATCGATAACACGTTCAAAGTTAGACCATTCTTTGTCGCCATAAACTCTCTTTGGTGGTGCTGACTCTATGACGAGAGACGACTGGCTCGGACCAGTAAGAAGTTCGATTTGGATTAATGCCAAAATCGACATTAGCCCGTGGCTGTGCTTTTTTACGAAGAAATAACGCGGGAAAGAAAAGCACGTCGTGTTAGATATTCTTTTGGAATTCACGAGAGTCCGTTTCCTCTTTTTTCTCTACACCGAAAATGCGGGAATGAACGTACGATTCCGAACGTATCTACATATGTATGTACGTATATAAGTATGTATATACGTACTTAACTACGAACGTTTCCAAATAGTATATCACGTACCATTACGTCTTACGAAGACGTACATATGTTTAATAGCTCGTCGTTTGGTTCGTATGTGACCACTGTTTGTTTGGCTCGCAACAATCTGAAAACAATTTCGCAGGACGTGCACGTGCGCCTTGGAAAATCCATTTACAGTGCCACGCGATGCTCGTAATTCGTGAACGTCGTCCAATAAGGGGTGTCCTTAGGGGTGTTGTACGTAGTTGGAATTATTCGAGGACCTCCTTGATCGCGATCGCTTCGGGTGTTTCGCAACGGAAACGCAAATTCGAATCAGAGAATTATTGCTTAAGTAACGATTAGAGAATGGCTGCGCGTGCCGAAATAATTCCAGTGTACATGCTTACGAATTTGTATGTATGTATATAATAGGAATAATCGGTTAGTTCGTCTATCGTGTATGAGCCTCTCCGCTGGATTATGCCTAGGATCGATTAACGGAGTAACCGATCGACCGCATTCGATTAACAGCTCGTGATGTATCCAGCTGCAATTAACCGCTTAGCGGTACACTCAAATTACCCGATACAGTTTCTGCTTTCGGATTGTATTGATTTTCCTCGTGGCCATTGACGCGAGATCTACCGATCGTAGTCCGTTTGCCGAAGAGCATTAAGTCAAATTCACACTCGTTTGAAAGACTTAATGAATGCTTAATGAATTATTCCTTCCACGAAGAAAAAAAAAGAGAGAGAAAGAAAAGAAAAGTGCAACGCTAAGCAAGGAATGGCGAACTACCGTTTTCTACGTAGTCACCGAATTCAACTACGTCCTAGGGTTTATTTTTCAAAATGGGGCCGAGCGAACCGCTCGATATCTGGAGTCGCGATATTGGATCGACGTGAGGTAAAACGAAATACGGTTTTCCAACCAAACGATCGTTGAAAAGAGGCAGATAACTGTCGAAGCGAATAACGTTGGTACCTATCTATAGTTGTAAGTACGATATAAAAAAGGAAGAAAGAAATAGAGAGAGAGAGAGAGAGAGAGAGAGAGAGAGAGAGAGAGAGAGAGAGAGAGAGAGAGAGAGAGAGAGAGAGAGAGAAGTCGAAAGAAAAGGACGTGTTTTTGTGATGCGGATAGAAGCATGATGCGCATACGAGTGTACACGTTTATGCTTTCTCGAGCAAAAGAAAGAAAGAATTGCGAGTACTCTGAGAGGTTTCGATGAAAAATTCTGCGATCCAAGTTCTTATCTTCTTAGTGAGAGACCCTTCTTGATACGAAACTTAGAAACGAAATGCCCGCGGCTGTATCCTCGATGAGTTTCATCGGTTTACAAAGCCTCCCGGCGAGCTCGAGTGGAGGAAGAAGAGGAGAAAAGAGGAGAGGAGAGAAGAGAAGAGAAGAGAAGAGAAGGAAAGAGAGGAGAGAAGAGGATCCAGCCTGTTTACCCGTCCACCCGCTGCTTGAACTTTAAACTTCGTAGGTGAGGCCGATCGTAAATCAAGCGTTTCTCAAACCAGCCACCTGTAGCATTGCGACGACGCATCCACGATGCATCCTTACTATCCTTCAAAGACTCTTTTCAACTGTGACATAAGACATCCTTCCTCTTCATCGTCTGCCTGATTTCCAAATTTCGGCTCGGTAAATGACGATCACAATCAGATCGGCCAATATATTTCTTTTCTTCGAAAATCAGGAACACCGATTTTCTAAGCGTGTCTGACGTTGCCAAAGAAAAAGAAAACAAGTTTCGAAAACGAGGAAGCAAAGTGGTTATGGAAGATAACAAGAACAGAGATCGTTACGAGTAGAAAAGTCTTTTCGAGAGACTTTGGTCAAGTTGACTTTCCGAAACGACTTGACTCCTCATCCAAGGATTTTACTAACATCCTTACGTTCCGATGACGACTTTGGAGAATCTTGAAAATAAAGTTTCACCCCTACCACATCCGTTTCTTCTCTCTTTATCTCCAATCTCAACCTGCTTTCTCTCAACCATGGCATGTGAATTCAGCACGCCAAGGTACGCGTTCTTTCTATTCTCGTGGCCACGTATTTTTCCTCCCTTATCTGAGTGCGTTCCTTTCAAGTCTCCGTGCGTGCCGCGAAACGATTGGAAAGCCTTCTTTGAACTTTTTGATAAGAATTCTGTCAAGTGACTTTTAGACGATAGATCATCCTTCTTCCCCTGCTCACGAAACGTTCGATAAAAGATAGAAACTCTGGCTAATTTATAAACCGATTTCCTATTATTCTCGCATTCGCGATAATCGGGCCAAACGTTGGGGGAATCGTTGCTCGTAACGAAACAGCGAAGCAGAGAACTGCCGAGAGTCGATCGGTGGGCGTCCCTACGGCAGAGAAGTCGACATCGTCGTCGAAGGAATGGTTAAATAATTCTCGTAGGGAATGAAACTTACAAGACAAGCGTCCCCGTTTCACCGACCGTAACGATCAATCACCGTTAGCGTTATCTCGTTTCAGTCTCCATTATCGTTCCTCGAGGAGAGAGACGTTTCGGGCCTACTATGTACATATATCCATCCTCGAGAGGGAGCGAAAAGGAACGATCAAAAGAATGAGAGAGAAAGAAATATATATATATATATATATATATATATATAGAGAGAGAGAGAGAGAGAGAGAAAGAGAGAGAGAGAGAGAGAGAGAGAGAGAGAGAGAGAGAGAGAGACGAACAGTCTTGGTTTTACGGTTGTATCGCGATACCGTTAATGACGAGAATTAATTATGAGAACAGCGTTCCCCTTTCACCGACGTAACGTTGGCGCAACAAATGTGAATTGTTATTAGTATCGTCATAAACGCGAGAAAGAGAAGAGGAAAGTAAGAAGGAAGGAAGGAAGGAAGAATGAAAGGAAGGAAGGAAGGAAGAAACTTTGACGAGAGATATTGAACAGAGGAAGAAGAAACAGAGAGATGTTCCTCCTTCCGTACACGAAAACTCAACGTTACGCTTTATTGTTTGCCGGCTTTTGCACGCTTTTCTTTTAAACTAATCGTTATCCCTTTTGTCGGTGAACGTAGAAAGGATCGGTAAAGGAGAAAACGGAAAGAGAGAAAGGGAGAAAAAGAGAGCTATGACCTCCTCTCCTCCGTTCGCGCGGAAAGTGCCGTAATTAGGAGCTATTTATCGCTGGCCTTGAGGAAATTTCTTTCGCGTCCTCCCTCCTTCGTAGCATCTATCTTACTTTCTTCTCTCGGCCCCTCGACCTATCTCCTTTCTCTTCCATGCCGTCTCTCTCTTCTCTATCTCCCTTTCCTCGTTCGTTCTCTGCTTCTTCCACGAGATTTACCAGTATTATCGTCGAATAAGAGGGTTGGAAAAGGACCGGCACCGTTTAAAGCAAATTGTGGAGATATCGTTTTATAGGGCGTATCGTAAGGATTTTAAAGGGCTATTTACGATTCTTCGAGCGCTAATTGAACCGCAAACTCGAATACCGTGGAAAACGATGCTTCTTGTTCTTCCGAATCGTTATTAATCGTTCAACCAGTAACTCCTCCGAATCCGGACCATAAATGTCCTTAACGATTTAAACATCTTCGTAGTAACTATTGTATTTATTTAACATATAATTACACATATGTATGTGTATTTGTTTATATCTAGTATTTTCATAGATGTTTGTAGGTGAAATACAAACGAGCTGTGTGTGCTGCGTCCTTCCTGGTTGCGTCATCATCTAACAGTTCGATCGAGAGCTTTGTTTACTTTAGTGTATGTGTTTTGCGAACGTGTGTGTGTAATGCGTGAATACGAGAATAAGGCGTTTGTTTGGTATCGGACAAAGGGGACAAAGGAAGGTGAACGCGACGATCGACACACAGACAGTTATCGAGAAGATGCGTAGCTAAGCACAAGTTAAGATGCAAGGAGCCCTCCGTTATACTTTACTTCTACATTTTGTAAGTATTACATTTTTGTAAATTTTATATCTTCACGAATCTTTTGTATTGAAAACGTTTTATCGCATAGCTATTAAGCGCATATAATGTATAGATACAGTACGCACATATTTTGTTAGATCGTCGAAGAAGAGGATAATTCAGAGAATAACGAAGAATACGTCCACATAATTCTCTCTTCGATCTTTCCCTTTACTCTTGCGCGCGCGCACAAGCACGAACGGTCGTACATTGCCTAATGACGTCATTACTACACGCTAATAGCCACTTTCCAACAAGTTGCTGGGGGAAACTGAAACTGCAAGTTTCGAGAGGAATATATACGCCTCTTATAAGCACACACTCGTAAATCGTGGGAAACTATCGATCTTAGCATTAATACGATTTCTATTCGTCTTTCCTGTCTGAATGAGTTAATCTGAGATGATCACGATAAGTTTGAGATTATCGGAATGTCTAATAATATATGTATCGTCGAAATTATATCTTATTTTATTTATAATATATTCGTTAGTATGTTTATAGTGTTAACTATCTTTTATATTAAGGACGACACGAAACAATATAATTTTCTATTTTGTATTTACCATTATGATATTCCTTATTGTCATGGAGAGACGATAATGACGACGGCCACGATACTCATACTGCGAATTACGCTTTTCTCCGAAAATACAGTTGAAA
The DNA here is from genome assembly GCF_014466175.1 of Vespula pensylvanica. NCBI lineage: Eukaryota > Metazoa > Arthropoda > Insecta > Hymenoptera > Vespidae > Vespula > Vespula pensylvanica. Next base: position 13,436,843 of record NC_057686.1, read on the forward strand.
CACCAGCAGGATAACAAGTTTCGAGAGGAACGCCAAACATTTGCATACCTGTAGGTGTATATACGGCTGTATACCTTTCCATTTTCCGTCTAACTCCGTTTCTCTTTCTCTTCTATACCGAGACTCTACGTTCTCGACATCTTTGCGCAACAGGGCTATTCCAAAGTATCCAAAGCAAACTTCCGTAATAGCCAACGTTATGCTAGCACGTGCGTTCCTGACTTCACTTCTCCTCTTTCTCCTCTCTCACGAATGTGCAAAAACATTTACTCGCGTGCTAGCATAATACGACAAATCCGTACGCCTATGAACGAGCATGTGGCATTGACGTCTACAAAGAGATTTGGCTAAATCGTGAAACTTCGTTTCCAAGGTTAATACAACATTTGAGGATACTCCGAAACACTGTAAAGCTGTAAACACTGTAAAGGTCAAATTTCAATCTTCCTTTTCCAAGGATTTTACGAAGAATTCCTCTTTACTATGCGGATTCCTAGAGTAACGTGCACGAAATCTCTCTGTTAAACTCAACGTTAAATATGTTTTGTCGTACCAACGCTATTACCGAGATAAATTTCGGAATTTACTCAAATTCCATGCTTTGTGACATGTCTCTACGTCCTATTCAAAGAATGACGTTTTATCGTCCTTTAAATGCACCGAACAGAGAAAATCAAGACCCGATTCTTAAATCATTTTCATTTTAATTGAAATACGACGAAAAGATTGAAACAAGGTTGATTGTGTTCAACTGTATAACGTTTCGACTATTCCCTTTTCGTTCTTCTCTGTCTCTCGAAGAAGTTACTCGTGAAATACAAACCGCGTATCATTATTATCTTTCACGGATTCAAGAATGATCATCCGGTCCGAACAAACTGGCCATTCTAAGCAAGTTATTTCCTCGAACAAAGAAAGACAGAAAATGAATTTGGTCGTTATTCGTTTGGTCGCCTTCATTGAGTCGTGCTTTAACGATATCATCTCAACCTTCTTTATATCCGACCATTCTTGGCGTATACAGGATGGTTCAAGTAACGTGGATTCATAATAGTGATTTAAAAAAGTTTAGGTAATCTGAATATTTTATTTAACAAAAAATATTCGAATAGTTTGTGTTAATGCAATTCATTGCCGACAAAAAATATAGTCTTTAGTTTAACGGAGTTTTTCGATCGTTTTTCTGAAAATAAGATAAAAATCGTAAAATGTGAATGACCCTGTATATCTACCACGATAAGAACCCATGCTCGTTACGATCACAACACGCAGCTACTTGGAAGTAGATCCTTCTTTACTTGGTTGGAGTCTGCGAACAAGTGTTTTCGTTTGATCAGAGAAGAGCCTTTCTTTCTTCCCTGATCTCGAGAGTATCCGGCTTTTTCGAGCTCTTGCACGCAGTTTTCGTATCGTCGATACGTTGGTACCGATTAAACCAAAGCAGAGTTTCTTTTGTGACCTCTCGGTTCATCATGAAAACGTTTCGTTACGTCCTTTTTCTGGTATTTCCTCTCGATTTAAGTGTCCTATCGTCACCTTCATTTTCTTTCGTTTTTCTTTCTATTGTCTGTTGACTTTTCTTTTTTCTATTCTTCGAACGAAAAGAAGTGTAGAGTTAAAACGAAGAAAGTAGGTTGAATGGAGTTAAAAGAGAATGTACTACCAATCGAAAGAAGATACACGGACGTTTGCTTTAACGTGGCCATTGATATCATTTCATTCAGTCTCCGTAATAAGTTTTATTGCTAGCGTTGTCTTCTTTATCGTTCTCACTTTGTCTCTCACTTCTGCAAACTCTCATACCACGTCATATATAACGGGTGTTATTATCGGAGGAACAACGTACCAACGGTTCAAGTAGGCTACGTGAGCTAATTGAAGATGCTCAACACACTCGAGCATCATCTTGCTTCTACTCGATATCGATCCATATTCTCCGATACGTAACTACTTCCTCGTAGTAGGTAGACATAAAATCAGAGTAGAGAGTAGACGACCTTAAGGAGAAATGTCGAAGAATAAGTAAGAATCGTAGCTCGATTCGAATGAATTTTCGGTCCGGCACCTTCTATCTGATCAGCCTAAAACTTCCACGGCGATCTCGTATTCCTTTATCGAATCCTTATCGTGAGAAAAAGAATGATAAAAATATCTACGTGCTCGGAAAACTTTTGCTAAATCGGTAAAAGAGTAAGAAGATAGAGACGAGAAAACTATATATATATATATACACACATACACACACACACACACACACACACACACACATATAGAGAGAGAGAGAAAGAGAAAAAAAGAGAGAAGAAAAAGAAGACAAAGAAAGGGAGATGGAAAGGGTATATAGGAAGGGTGAAAGATGCAGACAGAGAGAGAGGGAGAGAGATGGAAGGCGAAAGGTGTAGAAGACGAAACGCCTTATACACCTTAATTGCACCACCCAGTGTAAGCTAATGCCATTACCGCACACCCCTTTGAACTGGAAATTCAATTATTTTATAGCGTACCTTCTCTCTGCCTCCCTTTCACGTCGGGCACTTTAGGAGGACCTACAGAGAGAGAGAGAGAGAGAGAGAGAGAGAGAGAGAGAGAGAGAGAGAGAGAGAGAGAGAGAGAGAGAGAGAGAGAGAGAGAGAGAAAAGGATAGAGAGAGAGAGAGAGAGAGAGAGAGAGAGAGAGAGAGAGACATATAAAGACAGAGACAGAGACAGAGCTAAGTGTCCAAGTTCTTTGTCAAGTGATATATAACTCCTCATTAGCGTTAAGAAATTACGGCTAATTACAGTCATATCTTATGGTTCATAGATGGGGTTTGTGTTGTTTATCCTTCATAAACATATCCTAGACAGATCGTTGTTCGAAAGCTGGACGATCGATCGCCATGAACGAATTATAAATCGAACGATATTTGAAGATGGAGGAAGGCTTTAAATGAAAAAGAGAAAAAGGGAGAAAAGCTAGCCTGAAAAGACGCGATAAGAGTCTTATCTGACTTTCAAAGGACCTCAACAGTCCCTTTGATCGCGTCAACATAACACTTCTCGTAGCACATGTGAATTCTAGTGGAACGAACGCGTGTAATCGTCTTACACCGATTTTTACGAAATAAGCCATTTGGTTTGCTTTAAGGGGTCGATTATACGTATCGATTTTATTTATTTATTTTTTTTTTCAGGAAAACAGATCAAATCCGGATTGAGTTAAAGAAGCGTTTGGAATCTCTCATCAGAATTCTTATTATCGGAGGGAGCCGCTTATTGTCGACAGAAATAATATACAAGGAACACAAGTATTTAAATAAGCCGATCGAGTGAGTAGATCTATTATAAACCATATTGAAATTCCAACCTTCTTTTCTGTTTTTCTTCTTCGTCATCGATGAACTGCATTCTTCCATGGATGCACTTTATGGATCCGATGATGAACATCGAATAGACTCAATATCACGGTTATTATATATATATATATATATATATATATATATATATATATATAATTTCTTACCGATTGAAAGAAAAAAGATAAAGAGAAGAAAAGAAAATTGATCCAGTATGTAGATTGAGATGAGTTTTCCGTTCAATATGAAGAGTCATGGAAGATTAGAACGAACAAATGATCGGAACTATAGTATGAAACATCGTCTATGAATTTTCTGCAAAAGTTTCGCTCGTATCAGGGTGAGAAAAGGGAATAGATAAAAACAACGCAAAGTTTATTTCCTAAATCGTCGGCTCGATAGAAATTATGAACTGGCTATGGAATATTTTCGAGATGTCCTAGCACAATGGCCAAGAAATCTCGAGAATAACTGTACAATAACTGCCGCCTCAATGGTAATTTAACGAGCAATACTTCGGTAACGTAATCTTCCAACGAAAGTTTCGTCGAATGGTCGTGCAACACTGCGCATGGATCTACAGAGGGATGCTGCTAGAAAGTAGATGTGGCGACTTTATAGCGAATTTCCTAGCTCTCTTTCAAAAGCCGGTCAACTCCCGCACGATCCATGAGCTTCTATCTGCTCCCACTCCCCTTTATCCTCCTCTAAACTCCCCCTCTTCCCATTCTCTCTGGAAACTCGCTTCATCTGAGAAGTTGCAGCCAGCCATTCTTCCCTCTTGCCACCCTTTCCTTCGCCCTTTCTCCGAGACAGCCCGCCCTCGTTTTACCCTGCACAATTTCCCCTGCTCTGCCGAAGCCAACGACAACCGGAAGCAGGGAACTTCGGCCGCGACTTCGACTTAGTGGGATCGTCGGATGGTGTTGTTGAAACTTTGGAGACATTGAGAAAGCTATTTCTCTCTCTCTCTCTCTCTCTCTTTCTCTCTCTCTCTCTCTGCTTCTCTATCTTTTTCCTTTTCTTTCACTATCTTTCTCTATCTTTATCCTTTTCATTTCAACATCGCTCAATGATCACAATCATTATTAGACAAAAAAAAGAAAAAAAAAAAAAGATTTTAAGACCGTATACTTTTTCTTCCTCCGTACGTATTTACCCCGATGAAAGACATACAAAATATAAATATCCGTCAGCTTAATTTCTTTCCCAAGATAAACCAAGCTCCTCGAATAGAGGAATGTTTTAACTAGAACCGACAAATCTCCTGCAAAACGCATAAGTAAGAAAGTCTACGTGAATAATTCGTTTTTGACAGGTCACGTCGCAGAAGAAACGTCGCGTGGTCATTAAATATGCGCTTTCCGGAGGCGCATGTTCTCGTTTCAAGTTTCCTGCCCAGTGATTAATCCATATAGCGGTGGCCACTCTTTATACTCTCGTTGTAACAACGCGTTTGCGTTTTATGGTGTCCGTGTCGGTCTTTTGTAAGTGACACGGGTAGAAAGGAAGCGACGCGGTTGATGCGTTGGATGAGAAAGCGTACTAAACGTGGAAGTGTCATATGGCGTTACTCTCGTTGCTCGGGAAAGTACGGTAAAACGCTCTTCTACAAAATGACGAAGTTTAGCAGTTATTTATAGGACCACTGCAATATGTAGAGCATACGGCCAAAAAAACGATTAACAAGAAAAACGAGGAAATAGGAGGAAAAGGCGAATGCAAAAAGGGAAGCGCATGATGATGAGCACTTAAAGTTTTGATTACGTAACGTAGATATGTATGTACATATGTATATACTAATATCCACAATTACGGACGGAATATTTGAAATAGAATAGGTTATTTTATATAATATTCACGACGGATAATGAAGTTCTTGCTTGATATCGATTTTTACCTATCCTTTTCCTGTGTTTCTCGTTGAAAGATCAAAATAAAAAATCTCAGCTGCCAATTATCTACATAAGGCTCTTATTTTTAAAATAATGAAAATTCGAGACTGTTAAAAATAATATTCAGCATGTTTTATGAAACATGGTTGAATCAAGGAGTCTCAAACGACTCTCGAAACTAGAGCTCATGATTTTTCTCTATTTATTACTCTATACGAAAAAGAAAAGTAGTGTATGTGTGCTAGAAAGAGGGAGAAAGAGAGAGAGAGAGAGAGAGAGAGAGAGAGAGAGAGAGAGAGAGAGAGAGAGAGAGAGAGAAGAAATAAAAATTAATATAACGCATGGACGTGTAGGAATGTCTATAATATTTTCTACGACATAATTACTACCAGAGACATTATCTACGTATACAGCACCTTTTTACGGATTCGTGAAATGAATCCGTAAAAGCAGCGGACGGAATTTTTTACATTAAACGAATTAAATCATTAGCCGTGTTAATTTTATCAAAATAAAAAATCGGATACAAAAATAAATCTTCAATAAATGTATAAACGATCGTGATTGGTCGTAATCGTCACTCGTATCATTAAAATCAATATCAGGACTCCTCCGTAATCGATATTCCATAAGGCAGCAGAATAGATAGGAGAGTCGAAGTTGCGTTATCTACCGGCGTCGCAACGTTCAAAGGCAAAAGGCCCGTAGAGGAGTGACAGTAGGAAAGGGAGAAGGTGAGAAGGGGGTGGACGGTTGACAGGAACGGTAGGGGGATGGCGTGAAAGGGACGCTGGCATCTGGTACGGTTAACCTGGGTTCCGCCTTTAGCATGTTGTCGCGTCAGCGTTACACCCCTGCCAACCCCTGCTCCTCACGATTTACTGCCAAATAATATCTAAACACTCGCATTCGCTCTATGCTACCAGCAGCACTCCCTCTCAGTTTCTCCTCTTCCTCTTCCTCGTCCTCTACCTTCTTTGCCTCCTTCTCGTCCTCCTCTTCTCCTATACGACTGTCAACGTGAGACCCACCCATCCCTAAAAGCTCGTTTTCTATCCACCGAATTTCAGATAGCACTGAATGCAGATGGCTCGTTGCCGGTCTACGTAACACACATGTATCCATTGAGTTTAACTACGCTAAATATTTGCGTTGATTAACAATCCGACCAAGGTACACAGGGCTACGCCACGTGGCTATTCTACCATATATCTCTACGCACAGGCTTTCTCCTATTTAATCGTGACGAAGCTTCCACAACGTTAAACGGACGCGGTTAGTCCTATTGTAGAATGCAATTAGCTTTTAGAATCATGTTCGATCCTATGTCTTTTAATCAATATATCAATGGATTAAAGATCAGAGTCTAAATTAATGATCTTAATTACGTAAGACGTATTGGATGTGGAATTCGTCGTTTCGAATTTTTTTAATTATCACAAGCGCAAATCGAAGACGAGGAAGAAGAACGGAACCGTCCGACATCCTGAAACTCATCTTCCCTTCTTCCCTAACACATAGAGGTGAACAAGTGAACGCGCTTGCGTCGCTGCATCTCACGTTGCTATCCGTGCAATACGGTGTTTAATATTGAGCCGTTTAAAGCCAGCTTGCGGTCGCAGAACATCGGCACTGTCGGTCGTTCTCCTTAACGGTTATTGGCTCGCAGTAATTCTCTAATCTCTGCTGTCAGCGGCTTCTGTGTTTCCGTTTCAATATGGCCGTCCTCCGGATTACGATGTAGGGTCACCAGCACCTTCCTCCTCCTCAACCTACCCCCTCTTCCAAATGTTCTAGGCAACTGCCAGAGAAACTTGATTACTTCGAGGCTTATCGAATCACGCGGCCAGGAAATGAGATGAATTTAAGGACATGCGCCTGTCTCCACAAATAACCTCGTCTTCTACGCTTCTAGGCCGTCGGCTAAACGAGTATGGTCTACTTCACCGAAAACGGCTACCTATTATCCCTCCCATACTCCGTGGAAACTTAATCGATCGAAGTTGAATGAAATTCGAGTTTTAAAACGTTATTGCAATTCGTGACGTGCCGTCTCTAACGAAATTTCTAACTGGAGACCGGCGTGTGGCCGAGCTGGCCTATCTAATACGTTGCGAAGCGATCTCTTTTCGAAGAATGTTCTTCAGCACTAAACGAATTTATTTTGTGCCCGTAAATTACGTTCGAAATGATTACCTCGTTATTCATCGATGCCACCAAAGAGAACGCTCGCAAAACGCAAGGTAAATGACCTTATCGTTGTAAGCGTTCCGGTATTTACCGATAGTAGAATATTGGATCGAAGTGTTTGCCTTGCTCGACATTGACCATTAATAGGTGCACGAATATATTACTTGATCCTACTTCAAATATCCCTTAAGCCTGATTTAAGCACCTATCCCTAAAAGCATATTCATGACACTGAATACTGATCATTGCACATCGTGCATCGGTTCGAGGTCGTCTATGCTTAATTTTAGTGGAATAATTGAATATCGGGAAACGATCTATGAGGAAAGGTCGGAGCTAGTTTGATTGGGTAATATAAACGGTAATTCTCGGTCAACGAGAAAACGAACGGACATTAATGATTTTGATAGAAACTCTATTATCTTGTTATCTCGATGATCTTCATAACTTTCACGCGAAGCATATAGAAATAAAAATCCAATGAGAAATATAAAATATAGTCGATTATCGAGCAGATCGAGAAACGACGTCTCGCAGCGAGAACAATTCCACGTAACGGGCTGGATAACTTCTCGGGAAAACGTCTCTCTTGACGTCTTTAATGTTACGTTACGTTTTCGGAGAAAGCGATCCAATTAAAAACTTCTCGAAAACATCGATTCTCATAAAGGAGAAGCTATCACCTCGTAGAGCAGCCATAGGCTAACGTATCAGGAAAGTTCTAACTAGCGCGATTACATGTACTTCGTTTACGTCGCAAACTCATTTTCTAGTGGACGAAAAAGGGGTAGTAAAAGAAGAAGAAGAAGAAGAAGAAGAAGAAGAAGAAGGAAGTATAAGAGGACGAACGACGTGAATCCCATAGTAAGCGTATAGATCGTCGAGTTTCGTGGAATTTATCACGAGACTTCTCTAATACGCGAACCGGGGGGCCACGTACTTTTCGTCGTCGAGGACGCATCGTCGGCCTTAGAGAAACGAGCCAGAACGAATTTATCACTCGGACGAGATCCGTTGAAAGAACGAGACTTTTCGTAATCCACGTTAAAGAGAAAGAGGTAACTGTCTTCTTGGAGAGGAGGCGCGGAGAGAAGAAAGAGAAGTCTTTCTGTTCTGAGAAAGAGAGTGCGGATTCTTTAGGATGAGGTGGTGTATAAGAGGTAAAGGGAAATACTAAGAAAAGAGAAGGGAGACAGAGAGAGAGAGAGAGAGAGAGAGAGAGAGAGAGAGAGAGAGAGAGAGATAAAGAGAATACACACGTAAAGTAGTGACAAAAGAAACGTCGATATTTTATTACTCACTACGAACGTTCGCTACAACGGATATATCCTTGGAAGTTGGTATCAAAAACGATTGTGAGATGAAGAAGGTTTAGTATGAGGGGAATAGGTAGCAGAGGGAAGCCTGGATGGCATTGGTTCGCCGAGGTCCCAGCAATTTCTATCTTCTGTTCCGGCGTTCGGCTATCCTCGATTCCCGAGCAAGACATTCAAATAATCCTTCCTCGTCTTTCTCAATCTCTCTGTCTCGTTCTATCCCAAAGCGACCACGTTCCTGCTTCTCCGTTTTGGTTGCATCCCAATGTATTGGAATTCACTTTGGGGTAGAATTAGGTAGGGTCGGGGTGGACTGGAACGGTCCGACAGCTCCGCGGCTTCGTATATACTGCAGAGAGATAGAGGGAACGAGAGAAAAGGAGGAGATATATATATATATATATTCCATGTAGATGTAGCAAGGTTATACTAGAAACTGCTAGGATGAGAAGAAGTGGAAGTGAGAAAGCAAGAGAAGGTGCAGAATAATAGGGCGACGAAGCTTTACGATGATGACTTCAACCGTAAAAGCCAACGTAGCGCCATGTAAGACTGTACGCAACCTCTGTCTCTTCTTTCATCCTCTTCTTTTATTTCTTTCTAGTATAATTCCTTCCCACTTGACAAGAGATCACCGAGACCGCTCGTAATCATCTCCCGAGAGATGATGAAGATTTACCTAACAATCTCTAGCAATGCAATTTTCTGTCTTTTCTCTGCCTTTTCGATGTTTTAGATAAAGTCATCCTTAACATTCTAATTGTGATAAATTCTCTACTATATCAAAGGAAGGACGTTAACGTACAAGTTATCAACCAGTACATTACCAAAAGATATTAAAAATTTTCCTTTCATCCATCTCCTATATATTCTCCACGAGAATTATGTATATGGTACACGCTATAGGGCGACCAGCCAGTTGGATAGCTCGAACCTGCGTATGTATGACATGTATATATCTACATACATCGTCGTATTACGTCAACTAGGTAACGGAATGCAGATTGCGGTCCAGCAACTGACCATAGTTACCATAGGAAGGGAACATACTGGAGTTAAAGGGGACGACGGTGGCACGTTATTCCACCGTAACGATCCCAAGGGATTATCAGTCGATTGAGAGAGCGAGAGAGAGAGCGAGAGAGAGAGAGAGAGAATTATTTTTAAATGGAGCAAGTCGAGTTGCCAACAGTTTTGGTTGCACATCTACCTGATTATCCCTTCATTGCGTCTATCCTACATTACGGTAATTTATGAACATTTCAGGTGAGAAGCATAGTACGAGAAATTCGTACATGAAAATAGCACATGAAACGACTCGCAATTTTCGTAATATGCATACGACTTAGAGTAAATAGTTCTTAAGCATCGACGAGAGACTGCTCACGAAGAGACTTTTCATAGATTCTGATTCTCGCATCTGCGATATTCGCTTGCAACGCTAAATCCCAGGAAATTGAACCCTCGGGGCCATCGCCTTCGTGCAGTCAATCGATCGATGCGTAACACCGTCATCCAGATCATTCGTATTATCTGAACGTCGAGCAGTTCGTTTATCGTCAAGAGAATATAGAGTGTTGGTATAGTTTGAAATTGCTTTGAAATTCACAGTCTTGTTCTACAAATGTATCGTCTTATACACGCTATTTAATTATTTATTATTAAAAGACATTCATTAAAAATAGAAGGATTAATGTATCCTTTCTCGCAAAAATATTTTACGAACATTTTGACGATGGTCATGAATTTATTCTCGATTTTAGAGGAAACTAAACTGTTACGTTTATTAGAAAGCTCGAACATAAACGAGAGTTTATACAATGGTACGAGATTGATGATCAGCGTACTATCCGCGTATATTTCACAACATGAAATTCTGACAAGCGACAAAGCTGTTAAAATAGTTGAAGTAAACTGCATTATGTTACTGTTGCGACATCACATGCATGAACGTTCGTTTCTATGCTACCGAAACGATTTGTCAGAAAATCTCGATCACAAAAATCTTATTATTTTACTTGAGATTATCACGTTCTAGTTCATCCGTAGATATCCGAGGATTATTTTTCTCGATCCACGATGATAACCAAATTATTATCGAAAAATTCAGGTCGACGTTTCAATAAGAATTCGAAGATTTTAAGTCGCAATTTCGAATCGTCAAGCGAAGAAAGGGTGGTTTGAGACGAGGACCGACGAGATAAGCATCGATTCTTTCTCGAAGATGGAAACTGCAATTTTCGTCGGCAGCTGAAAGATTCTCGAGATCTTAAAACGCATTGCGAGGATTAATGAGTCGAGTTGAGTTCGTCACGTGTCATGACGTCACGTGACTAACGACGCAAGAAAAATCGGAGAAAAGGAAAGAAAAGGGAAGGAAGGAGGAGAGAAAGATTCGTTCGCTTTTTTTTCAACTGTACTACTCCAGATTCAGACACAGTGCTACTCGTTTGTTTAAAATAAAATACTCCGTGATATCGTGTAGATAGTACTAAGGCAAGCCTGGATTTTCTGTAGATTTATGCCCTTGAAGATTTTAGCTTCTTACCGGGCCTAGATGTCTCGGGACAATTTCTCAGCTCCAAGTTAAGTGGACGCTTCGAGAAATCTTTATCGCGTTATTCAACTATATTTTTGTACTATTGTAAAAATAAATGTATTTCTTTAGTTTTAAAAATGTCTACGATTCTAGTTATAAGTCTGTATTCTTCGCAATATTCAAAGATCATGCGAGAAAAAATAAAAAAGAAACATTTACTGAGTTAAACTTACTTTGGCCGATGTTTTAATTCACAACCGTGTAGAGAACATCTTCGCCACGTCGCACCAAAAATATTGTCCCTTACCAGCGATCGAGTTGCAGAAAGAAAGAAAGAGAAACAAAGAGAGAGAGAGAGAGAGAGAGAGAGAGAGAGAGAGAAAGAGAGAGAAATTATTTTTCCAGGTCGAGTAAAAAAAGAGAAATAGGTGCGAGCTTGTGCTGAAAATGCATGGAAGAAAGTTTCGTTCGGGTTTCCCCTATTCCCGTAAAACTTACTTTCAACCACGCCCTAGAGTCTTCGCCGGGAGCAAATATCGCCGTGGCCGGAAGGGTCGCAAAGTTTTGATTGTTCGAAAGTACCAAAATTCAGAATTCTTTATTTAGCGCGACGTATTTTTGCTTGATTCTACGACAACTATAAAATGTTTTACATATCGGAAACAATAATTTTTTCTCTTTTCTTTTCTTTCTATCTCTTTCTCTTTCTTTGTTGTGCCGATTTATAGTTGCATTTTTTAGAAAGGTTAAACTGATCAAAAAAAAAAAAAAAGAATAAATTTACAAGCAGAAAAGAGAAAACTCTGAAAGTAACCTACAAGATTTTAGTTGTAGATTATATACGTACATATATATTCTCTCTCTCTCTCTCTCTCTCTCTCTCTCTCTCTCTCTCTCTCTCTCTCTCTCTCTCTCTCTCTCTCTCTCTCTGTATACATATATATTCGTATGTTTCCATGCGCTTCTCGACAGTGATACGTCGTCAAAGAGATGAAAACTCCCAACTCTGTGAACATGACGACCTTCTTTTCTTTAAGATTGAGACTCGAGATCTAGTTCGGGAAAAAAGCACGCTTTTGTATTATACCCGTCGTTATAAATTTGAGGATGGTGAAGATAGTCATTGTAGTAGTAAATTTCATTGCAGATCCGATGCATCGAGAAAAGGAAGTGAAATGGTCCTTCGTTATGCATAAGTGATCCATATATCGAAGTACTGCACAAACTTGTCACTTTGTTCGGTAACTACTCTGTCAAGTGACGCCTTACACGAATCCTTCTTTGCCTATCGCATAAACTCTACTTCTCAGGGTCTTCTCCAAGTATAGCGTGACCTACGACATCATCGTTTCGTGGCTGCTTTCTTCTCGTATAAACGAACGAACGAAGGAATGGGGAGTTGTATCGTACGGTTACGCTCATGCCTTTAAATCCTTCCGAGTGAACGGTGCCACCGTGAGGAACATACGACCGCGCGAACCACCCTCGGTGTTGCTTGCGCTAAGGGAGTGGAAGTAGCATCTATATATCCTCAGTCACGACACTACTTTCTCCCTCTTTCCACCTCTACTTTCGTCTTTCCATTCCTCTTTACTCTTTTCATTTCTCATTCTTTCTTTCTCTCTTTCTCTTGGTGTACCTTTTCAGATTTATTTATCGTCCGCCTAGAATCTTTGTCCCTACCAACTATTCCTTACGAGGGCGCACAGAATTTGTCCAACCTTTGCCCTACTCTACCGCAAATTCGACGATCCCTTAGTTCCCTTTACTACGACGAATTTTTATCGAATATACTTCCACTCTCTTCTTATCATCGTTTTTCTTAAATGGGTCTTCACAATACTTTGATGTGACTGAATTGGTGAGGGTAAATTTATCGTAAAAACACAATATCATTGGCACGTTATACTACTTGGGAATTTTCCACTTCGATAAACTTTCAACGGCTTTACTCTTCGCCAATGTTAAATTAGTTTTCCAAATAGCAATTCATGCCTTGCGTATTATGACGCTTGTGATACGAGTGTATAATAGGACATCAGTGCCAAGACACGCGTGTATTCCATTTCTTGAGTAATTTATTCATTTTCTTCAATAACTATTGTTACTTGGATTATCCAATAATTGGAAACATACGAAATGATCTTCGTGTAAATTTTATTATTGTAATCTAATGTCTTTGCAAACTTTGTATACTGACCGTAACTTTCTTCAATACAATATGGCGAAGTTTAGAGAAAGAAAGCGGAATAAAGAATGAGAGAGAAAAAGAGAGAGAGAAAGAGAAAGAGAATGGAGCGACCATAGATTAGAAGGTACGTCAATCCAGGGTAGCAAAAAGTAAGGACGGCTTTCCCGATATTTTTCCTTTTACCCAAAGTCGCGGAGCGAGAGATCGGGAGTACAATACGTATGAGCCAGGTATAATACATCGAATCGAGACGAAATGCCTTTTCACAAGTTCTTTTGAGCTTTCAAAGCTCGGAACAATATCTGACTTGAGATTGGGGTCGCGGGAAGTCCCTCGGGTAAGAAGTGTTATCTACGTTTCCCCAAGCCCGAAACGAGAGACCTCTCTCCCCTCCTGCCACCATTCAGACCACCTTCAACCCCTTTTGCCGACCAAGCACTCACCTCCCATTTTAATCACTACTTCTGATAGCCTCGCCGATTGGATCGGGGACCTTTCCGTACACCCGGTGTACAGTTACAGTTCTGAAAGACGAAGGCATTTTACGACGTGCTAACCTCACGTCGCTTTAAAGATTATAATTATATACCTTCTACTGCAACGGCAACACGCAAACGCAGCAGCTCCTTAATTTTTACGTGCGGATAAATTTGAAATGCCTATTTTATTTTCTCGGAAAATGAATTCACGAAACATTTTCTTCTCTTTCGCTGTCACGTCGACAACAATATAGGTACTGAATCGATCGCATCGCGATGTCTTTAATAAGAAGATATTTGCTATCCTAGACACGGAACATCTTTGCCGATCATCCAATAACGATTGGAATCTGATTGCCTCTCGAAAGAATTCGTATCGAAGATTGATGCGAATTTAACGCAAAGATTCTCATCCTACATAGTGCATTCCACTGACTAACTTAATATGTATTTAAACATGCTTCTTGCTTTTCCGACGTAAATTTATTAAGTTATTTAACTTACCCAATTATAGTTAGAACGTCCAAACAATGCGACTTTCGTTATGCGATTATACGCGGCTTGTATTTATCTCCCGCCACGACGTATGCAAGTGCGCAATGTTTCCTCGAGTATTTTGGACAAGATGCGATAGCTTTCTTAGAGGTTGAAACACGGCGCGTATTGCTTTACCCGTTCCTAAGTTGGAACAATAGACGAACTTGCGAATTGTTCTAACGTTTATTATGCTCCATGTTTCTATTCTGTCTCTGGTAACGTTCCAAAAGAAAGAAAGAGGGAGAAGGAGAGAGAAGAGAAAAATGTTGGAAGATTGAAAAATAAATATTGTAAAAGAACAGGAACATTTTCTCGTAGAATGTCGGCTTACAAAGAGAGAAAAGGAGAGAAAAAGAGAAAGAGAGAGAAAGAGAGAGAGAGAGAGAGAGAGAGAGAGAGAGAGAGAGAGGGAAGCAAAGAGAGAATGATGTTCTATCGTATAAGGGTAGAAATTTCGCGAGAGAATTAATCACGTCGATGTAGCTCGATTATGAGGAGAACTTAAAGGGAACACTCTCAGGTCGCTATTAAGCTCTTGATCGTTCGAGTACTAATTATTCAGGCGAGTCTAACAGTGGCAATTAAAATTTTCGTCGATACGACGGGCACATACCACACGGGAATTTCATTTTATTGATATTTTTCCTACGCGTTAGGCGCACCGGGAATTGCGAGCTTGGCTACCTCAACGTGAAAATAAAAATAACGCGTCCCTTTCACTCCGTTAATCGAATCTAACAGTACCTCGCATCTCTATAGAGATCTCAATTAACGAAGAGAAACACTTTACTGTTTTCACGTATGAGTAGGGCGTGAGATGGAATAATACGCGATAATAAAAAATTTGCCTACATCTATATAATAAAAATTTCACGAGAGAAAAACTAAAATTATCGATTATCGCACAGGCATGACCTTTTTAAGCCCAGCGAATGATATTCACCTAGAAAGTCTAATTCGTCTAACCAGCAAAGTTGACTGAAATTGCCGCTATGATCCTTTCAACCGCTTTTCATGCGCTTGACTCGAGCCTTTACAGTCGCGCGAGAGTTTAAGCAAATCTTTTAATGAAAACGGCCAAAGTTTTCCGCAGCGTTCCAACGGTGCTCACGATTCAGTGGAATTTCCTAATAGCATCGAAATCTAATCTTCTAGTCGAAAGATGAGAGAGGGTAAGAGAAAGAGAGAGAGAGAGGGGGAGAAAGAAAGAGAGAGAGAGGAGAAAGAAGGAGAGAGAGAGAGAGAAGTTCGAATAAGGCCCAAAGGCTTCCTCGATGCTTAGCGAGTAGTTCCTTGTTATTGTTATTGAGATGTGTAGATAGCACGTTTGAGCATAGTATGGATATATAATTATATGTATAACTGTAGGCAAGAGAGGAATAGGGGAAGAGGACGAGGAGGAGGAGGAGGAAGAGAAGGAGGAGAGAGAACAGAATGGATATACGATCTACAGCAGTCGGTACCAAGGGAAATGGTTGACTAGGACTTGGTAAAGGGTGCAAGGTGGTGCAAGGGACGGATTTGGTGATGTAGTCAGTCTGAGATGTAGCCGCAAGCTATGCATATGGAATGTTCCCTCACGAGTCGGTGGTTTGAGAGGCGTTAACAGGGGGCTCTCTTGATCCAGGACTGTACTATCTTAATTAATTTCCTTTCGATTCAGAAACGTTAGAGTAAAATCTCACTTTTAGGAGAGATACAGTCATCTTTTATGATATTTCGAAGCCGTCCTATTCGCTCAACGGTTGTTTTCCATAACAAGATTACCTTACTGTTTTTTCCATCCTTCCCTCCCATCCACCCCTCTTTTCTCTTTCTTTCTTTTTCCTCATGCAATCGCTAAATCATTAACAGCGTTACGAGGTCATATGGAAATTTTTAATGCATTATGCAGTGGCCGCGTACCAGGAAGTTTACGGACATTAGAGTTATTGAAAGTGTTGCTATAACTATTTAGGAAGAACTAACTACTGAATTAACCGACCTCTCCTTCTCAGAATGAAAGTTCACACCGTTAAGAAAGTTCATAAGTTTATATAGA
Organism: Vespula pensylvanica; assembly: GCF_014466175.1. Taxonomy (NCBI): domain Eukaryota; kingdom Metazoa; phylum Arthropoda; class Insecta; order Hymenoptera; family Vespidae; genus Vespula; species Vespula pensylvanica. The sequence continues at coordinate 13,453,365 of NC_057686.1, forward strand.
CTTTAATTTTACGTTAAACTTCATCTCAGCAAAATCGTTTTAGTTTTGACTTACTTACACTTTCGCGGTCAGAGCGCGAAACGTTAAGGAGCTTTGAACGTTAAGATTGAGCGGTAAACGGTAGACGGTGCATATGCTAGAAAGTAATACCATGAAATTTAATCCTCATGGCATACGGGTCGTGAAAAAAAAGAAAGAAGTTAATTTTTCCCAATTCTGTCCTATTTGATTTTATCGAAATCTCATCGTTATCGAAAATGGGCAATGGATAATCCGCACCTAGAATTTAAGTGCTATAGACTTTTAAGATATTTGCTTTGAACGCGAACTTTCGAAGAACGTGCCGTAGAAGTGACATCTGCAAAGAGAATTTTAAGTCAATGCCGTAAGCACATAGAAAATTCATCGTCCTCGCGAATTCGCGTCGTCGTTGGACGCGTCGTTTGTATTACATATTCTCTGTAAGAAGCAGGAAGGATCAATGGTATCGAGTAGCTTTTTCTTTGAGACGACCGAGTGAGGAAATAATTATTCTTCGTAGAAATCGTCGAAACAAATTTCTTACGAAGTAGGAAAGACCGATGATAATATGATAAAGGAAGAGGGAGAGCTAAATACAAGGGTGACTCGTGCGCAGGGTAACTCGAGGGCGTACGACATCACTGGCCGTTCGACCACCCTACTACCATCTCGAGAAGGGTGGGCTCGAAGGAGCGCGGTGGCGAGGGATGATTTTGGTTTGCCTCTCAGTCGTCACGACGGCAGCGCCGTGCCGGAGGCTCCAGTCCGATCGCAGCATCACTTGCGGTGCTTTCGCGCGCGCTTCTCTCTCTTTTCCGTCAACCAACGAACGGAAGCGGTTATTTCTTTTCTTTTTCTTTCGTTATATCTACAGGAGAGAGAAACGCTTTCGTCTGAATCTTCTCTCGTTCTTTTTTTTCTCCCTCTCTTACTCGCGCCATTTTCATCTCTCTTTCTCTCTTTTCTCTTCTTCTGCTTTGCGCGGAGACAGAGAGAGAGAGAGAGGAACAGATAAAAGGATAAACCGCGTGTGTTGCGAAAAGAAAGAAGGACGGAGAGAGAAAGAGAGAGAAAAAAAGAGTGACGACCCGACGTTCATAGTCATACGGGGAGGAAAAGCGTGTAAAGTGTAAGAAGAAAGATAGGAAAAAAGAGACGAACCTTTCAACTCTTTCTCATCCCCAATCTTGTTTTCTCTTTCGGTAACGGTATGTAACCCGAAGACGATGGGAAAGGAAGTGTCCGAGTATAAATTTCGACGTGGACGCGGGATCGAACGGCTAGACGTTTCTTCGCGCCGAAACTCGCGAGGAGTAACGAGAACGCGCGGTGTTCGCCGATGAATCTTATTTTCTCCCTGCGCTCTCACGTTCTCCTCTTCGTCCACCTTATCTTTGTCGTACTCTTTTTCGATCGAATTCTCGCGCCTTGCTCTCATCTCGATCCTCCGTCGGGTTACGTCAACTAAGGGAAGAGATTGAAAACTCGTTCGCTTTACCTTCCACCATCAAAAAAGTTTCGCCGTTTGGTGCTACGTGTGCGTCGCGACGTGAAATCAACGAGATTTCATTTCCACGTTCTTCCCGAGAGCAAGTGGACTGTGTGCATTTCGGTGTATACCCTTCTCTTCTTTTCTTCAACTTAAAAAGATTCGAAATAATCATTTAAGCCTTTATGAAAATTCTTTGTGTTGCGACTGTGTCGGACATATAATATCGAATTCATCTAATCGCCAAGGAAGCAAAATAGTGTCATTGATCGATCACGATCGTGAAACAGTAGCGTTAAGAGTGTATTGCGATCGATAAGAAGAAAAATCGAAACTCGTTATCTGTCGACATTAATCTCGCGCAGCGAGAAAATTACGAGGGTGGAACGTAACAAGGATCGCTAACACGGTGTGCTTGTCGCAAGAAACGACTTCGGGGAGGATTCATCGGAAGCGCTGCTCGTGTTCTTGCAAGCTTGCCGAGTTGGTGAATTAAAGGGCAGTGCTCTGATAAAAGTGAATGGATCTTTCTTGTATATCAAGTGCCACGCGTCGAGTTCTTTACATCATCGTTACGTTGCATCGTTCTCGCGCCATTTTCATCATTCCTGTTCCCCTTTCGTGTTTCCTGTTGAAATCGAAGAATTCGAAGAGAAGGAAGAAGGAACGACGACCAGCTCTCTATCGAGGTAAAGCCGCTTTTCTTCAACTATTTTCTTCCTTCTACTTATCCGTTACTTCTTTTTTCCTCCTTTGTCTCGTCGTCTCCCTTCGCTCGACTCGTTTTACAAATCGATTTTCCTCTATCTATAACGCGGCTTTCTCCTCGACGTAATCTTTCGGGAAAGCCACGAGAAGGCTTTTCAATTTCAAAGGATTCCAACGAAGTTTCGAGCTCGTTCAAACACTCCGAAGGTATATTTTCGAACGGACGAAAAGAATCCCTTGTCTCGAGACTCCGTCGAGAGTCGTTCGGTTAGAAAAAGAGTGAGCTTTGGGATCGAAGGTGTAATAGAAGTTTAATTCTCTCTTATATCCAATTTCGATTGGTTTAACAGGTGTGTCAGACTTCATTTCGTTATCTCAAAGTACGTATTTCTGCTGTACCGAGTAACAAGTTTATGTTATTTTATAAGACGTATCGTAAAAACTATTTGGAAATTATAAATCGATCCTTTGGGTAGTACAACGATCATCTTCGCTTCGATTTTTAGTTCGAACTTATGATATAGATGTAATATCAAATAGAATTATAGTCATAATGCGATCCATTACTTGCACGTGTCATAATGCCTTACGTTTTTCAAACAGATATCTCGAAATAGAATGTACGATGATTCTTTCTTTTTTTCTTCGATCATCAAGACATTTACGGTGGCACGAAATAGTGCACGACTCTTCTTTCTCTCTCTTTTTCAATAACGCGTATTAAAGATCTATCCTCCCTTTCTAATTTTTGTAACAAACCGTGTCGTATGAAGAATATTAATATACATTAAAGTCACGTGTCCGTGACGCAAAACCAACGTGGTCTTTTATATGAGCGTCAACTAAAAAAAAAGCGAATTGGACTTCTCGCTTTAGAAAGTTCCCCCAGGAGAATTTTTCCACAGCGTAAAAATTCATTTTCCACGGTGCACCAACTATACGAGGAACGAGGGAAGCATCGAAAAAACAATCCCGGATGCTCCTTCAAGGACCATCGACTTGCCGTGCCGTGGCACCGAGCGACGGGGTGGCACACCCTTAATGCATAATAATTAAATGGCCAGCCCGATTTCGCCTTCGAAAAGTTCATTTCAATTTACAAACGGGTCGTCACGACGATAATGTAGCCATGGTAAGAGGAAAATTCAATTCCGTGAGCACAGACAACCCTAATGGATTCGTCATAAAAGAATGTTGACTGTCAGAAATGGAAATAGTTTAAAATCCTTTAATCTGTTCCGACCACCTCTCGCGGATAAAAAAGAAATAAGAAGAAGATGAAGAAAGTGTGAATCGTGAGGGAAGTAGGATCCCATTAAAATAAATACAATCGTTTAATTCTCTAAAAAATGCAATATTTCTCGGTACGAAATCGATTACAGCGAAACTATTTCAGATAATCCTTCCGTTTTCGATACCTATAAAGAATTTCAAGGCAGCCCTTTGTTTTAAATGACGACGAAATTCCAACGTTATTCGTATTTAAACTCTCTGCATTCTTCGCGAGAAAACGAACATTATTATCCTCTTTCATTTGATTGGGATCGAACAAAATGAAATTTAATGAACGCGTGCGCGCTTGTAAAACGGCCAGTCATAACAAACGCTTGATCTCTGTAACAAAAGGATAGGGAGTAAGATAAAACGATTGAAGGATCTATGCAAACGAGATCAATTAGTGCTCAATGGTGGTAACATAACGAACAATCTGTTATATGGATGATATTTTCCTGATTGACTGTACGTAAATACATAGTACGTAGTATGGCCGACGGTAAACCGTATCGACGTCGTTTTTCTTGGACAAGAATTGATCTCGTTGGAATAATAGAACTCGAATCTCACAAGAGCCGAGAAGAAGGATCGTCGAGTAGATGCGGGGGGGACGAAGGGAGATAGGTACGATTGGTGAGATGGAGAAGAGGTCGACGGTGGGAGAGGGGAATCGAATAATGGGTGAATCTCGCGCAAAACTCGGATGATTGATGGAAGAAGCGGATGGAGGACAGAACGCGTGGGAGAGGGTGGAAGTGGAGGCGGTTGTGCTGGTAGTAGTAGTGGTGCTGGTGGTGGGAAAAGATGGCTCGAAAAACAAAAGGAAAGACAGGAAGTAAGTGTGTACGTGTGTTCAGAAACGAACGAACGAACGAACGTACGAGTTTGTGTGCTCGGAATAGGTCAGTGTACACGTACATACGTACGATCTCTTCGATCGAACTCGAACGGCTCTCGATAATAATGATAGCAGTGTGACGTAGTGCGCTATGCCGTAGAGCCGTCTATCGTCCGTCTCTCGAATAATGAGATTTCTATCTTTTCGAAAAGGAATATTTATCATTCGCGTATCCAACAGGAGGCGACTTCGTGCCAGCATCTATCCGATCCGTCCGTGCGATCCTTCGATTTTCTCTTGAAAATAACGAGAAATAAGTTATTACGTATTTTGACGATAACTCTTATTGTCATACGTAATAACATTTTCTGCATCTACGTATCGTGAAACTGCATCATTCGTCACTTTTCATATATATATATATATATATATATATATATATATATATATATGTATATATATATATTCATATATACATATACATATATATATACATATACATATCACACACACACACACACATTTATATATATTTACTCTTATTTTACAAAGCACAGAATTCTCATTGAAAAATTTACGATATTACCTCTGCTTTTTTTCTCGTCTGTAATTTCCGGCTTTCCTCCACGCGGATATAATATCCTTTCTGGTATTCTTGCGACTGATAAAAAGTTAGCGAACATACATTGTTTCAAATAAGCCAGGGGAGACGATACTTAAGGGAAATACTCGTCGAGTCTATTCGCTAACCGAGCAAGCTTAAATCAACGTAGATATGTACACGCACAGACTCCCGGTTGGTATACTCATTCAAGATAATTTTTAATGCATTAAATGTTAGCTATCTCTATTGTAATTCACTTACTATTTTATTGGACGAAATAATTAAGGAAATAAAGATAAAGAAGAAGAGAAAGAGAAATAGATAAAGATAAATATGAAACGTTTTTACCCGTATCGGTTCACGATTTTACAGTCCTCCGTATCGCAGTACCACGCAAATAATCTTATCAGTCCGTCATCGATTTAACGACGAAACGATGCGGAAAAGCCAACCATAACTTTTGATATACGTTGAATGTCAAAATACGAATGACGTTATTGATATCGATGACCTTCTCACGTCGATCTCCGAAAATTTGAATAGCCAATTGGGCTATAGGATGAATTCATGGTTGTAAAAAAGAATAAAAGAAAAAATAAAATAAAATAAGGGAGAAATTGTACGAGAAAGTAAGGATATTTATACCTTTCGTCGAATGTATTCTCACGAAGGATGGAAAGTGCAACGCGTCGTCAAATGGACGAACGCACTCGCGAAAGGGGAGCGATCGCGCGGATAGAATATATAATATCCTTTATCGTTCGATATTCAACGAGATACGACAGTACGGGCACGCGGGATTAAACTAATCACTCACGGTTTCGAGCAGGCACAACGATTCTACACGTTTCGCATCGAAGGCCGATTAGCGCATTTGTCATGCAGCCGGAGTATCTCGGGTTCGAGCGTAACCCATTAGAGAGAAAGAGAGAGACAGAGAGAGACAGAGAGAGATAGATAGAGAGATAGAGAGAGAGAGAGAGAGAGAGAGAGAGACAAAGACAGGAGAGAGAGAGAGAGAGACAGAGAGAGCTAGAGACACAGAGACATGAGTAGCGTCAGCTCGTATGCCAGAGAGAGAAAGATAGAGACAGAGAAAGGGAGCAAGAGAGAGAGAGAGAGAGAGAGAGAGAGAGAGAGAGAGAGAGAGAGAGAGAGACAGAGACAGGGAGGCAGGACATACAATGGCTGCAGCCGTGCAAAGACGATGATTCGAACTCTCCTAAGTGAACGCCGTCCATGATCAATGGAGGGATGATCCTATACATATTTTGGAGTAGGTGTTATGGATGGAGGAGAAGCGGTTCGTCATCCGTCGAAATTCTGCGCGTGACATTGTCCTCGGTTCCTCTTTCATCTCCTATCTCTCTCACAAACGTACACACGCACGCAGGTCTTCCACTTTCAAGAGGGATTAATCTATAGCCATACACCAATGGGTGTTATCTCGATGCAATATGCAACGCGTATCCGCGAGGCTTACGGATTAATGAAGTATGACGAGAGAAACGACGGCTTTCGCGCGTCCAAAATTACTACGTGCATCTCTAAGGTAATCTTTTGCGCGTGAAACATCGTTCCGGTTGGAGATACACGTTCTGCGTTATGATGGAAAAGTCCTGTAAGGGCATCCTATCGTATCCTTGGATTTGTCGCGCGTGGAAAGATCTCATTTCGAAGCGTCAGAAAAAGTTTTTTCTTCCTTTTTCTCTTCCTCTCGTCCTCGAGTAAATGGAAGAGCAGAGTGGTATGTGAGATACATTCTTTCAAAAGAAACGACGCGTATACGTCGCCTCGTGGAAGTGTCGTGAAATTGTGTTAGGAAGTTAATCGAAGAAAGAGTCCGAGTTACTATCGAAGGACGTCCGTCAGGAAAGAGAAAGTCCTTCGATTCTTTCGACGTTTTCGTCGATAAATGTTTCCTATGACTGAACGAGTCCTGGCGTCCCTTTCATTTCATCGTTCTCCGACAAGAGTATGGACGAACGAGTGTATCAAATTTCGATTCGCAACGACCAAATATTCAAAGATTGAAAACGTCATCGTTCTCAAAGTTATTCCTATAACTTTCATCGATGCCTATTCCGCGATAAAACAGTTCCGATCGCGGAAGCTCTTCCACCGTTTTCACTTTGCACGTACATTTCTCTGACGATTCCCGTACTTCCGTTTTACCGTGATACCGTGTATAAATACAGGCTATGTGGAGTGAAAAGTGCATATGAATTTCAAGAACATGACACGTACCTTCCACGGAAGAGGCCGTTTTATCCCCTTTTATTTGCACACGGCTCGTTAGAGGTTTACAAATGCGCCGCGTTCTCGCAACCTGTTTTTACTCTTCCATTCTTTTTTCCATCTATCACCCCTTGTTTCTTTTATCTCTTTCTCTTGCTATCTTTCCCTCTCTCTCTCTCTCTCTCTCTCTCTCTCTCTCTCTCTCTCTCTCTATCTCTTTCTCTATTTTTCTCGATTTTTCTCAATTCTTTTACTCTTCGACAAGCGATAACGCAGTACGTTTGTATTAATGCACATACTTTTAGAATGATATTAATGCATTTTCCATATCACGTTTCTTTGTTCGTTTACAAAAAGAAAAAATAACACACAAAGTGAAGTCGCAGATTAATGAGATACATCGTGCATCACGTTGGCGCTAAAAGTGCCACTTTGATCGCGTATCGCGCGAAAAGAGAAAAATTATATATATATTCCGCGATATAATAAAGCTCATATATCCGACGGAGTTATGGCTGTCGTGGGGAAAAAATAAGAAGGGGAAATGCTTTACATTTGCTTATATTATATGCGATATAATACTTGGAACGTAAGAAATCACGTTTAAAAGCTAGAACGTCGTGCTTCGACCCTGAAATATGATACAAATGCATCTGAAAATTTTACATACAAAATCTGATTACTTCATTTTACTGACGGAAGACGATAAAGAGAAAGGAAGATTCTAATTAGATATAACGAGATAATTCGAGTCAACTATAAGCCCGTTTTCCAAATAGACTTCTTATAAAATCTGAATGTTTCCTGAACCATAAATATGAAAAATTAAAGATAGATTTAACGTGTTATACAAAAGCTACATGTATTAAACGCTAATTTAAAAAATATTCTAATATTCCATCGACAAGTATATATATATATATATATATATATATATATATATATATATATACATACACATATATACATAGATCAAAGATAGTAGTGGTGTTTGAAGAGTCTCTTCCATTTTATCGAGCTTCCTTCCTAGCAATCTTTTATCTTTTCCTACAAAGATAATATCTTGTTAACATGATTGCGGATGCAATTATTATGAAATGATAAAAATAAATCGGGAGAAAAAATGGGAGAAAATATTTCTACAAGATTATTATTATTGCTTCTCAACATATCACACTTATACTCAAAGGACAACAAAGATGACAGAGAAAGAGAGAGAGAAAACAAGAGACGATAGTTAGCGAGAAAAAATCATAGACCCTTAAATTCGTTATATGCTAATTTCCCGCTGGGTCCGACGAATCATCTATAATTTCATCCGTCGTAAAGTTTGTCGATCGAGTACTGAAGTCGAGCGAGTTTACACAATTCGAGTGAACGCACGTTCACGCTCGCGGGTGTAATCGTGTAAGGTGGTAGACAAGCTGCTTGTAACAAATGGACCCGCTTGCATGGCGCAACCGTGCGAAGTACGCAGGAGCAGTGTTGGTTTTCGGCTCGTGCAGCACCCTTTCGCGGCTCGTGTTTGCTCTTCAGCAAGCACGCACATACTATTCGCTCTCTCTCTCTCTCTTTCCTTCTCTTTCTCTCTCTCTCTTTTTCTCGATCTCTCACTTCCTCTTTAGTGGGAATAGTAGCAGTGCGCGTACCCGGAGCGTTTTACGTTGCAAGCATAAAGCGAGAAAGCAAACAAAGTGGACGGTATAATTTCACAGTACTGGAATGACACACTGATTGCAGCTGCGGGATGTAACTGCGGAATGGTTTTGTATATACTGCGATGTACTGTCCGACTTTTCTTCTTCTTCTCCTTATTCTTTTTCTTCCTCAACGCTTGATCATTCCACCTTGCCTAAGGTCACTTATTTCTTAGAAGAAAAAACTTATGTTATTTATATCTTAAATAGAATCCAGTCGAACGAAGGCATTCAATAAATGTGTGTTGTGAATCAATCATAAAAATATTCTCCTCTTCTTCCTCGTTACTTACGCAGAGTTCATAAATTCTCGTTTCATTCATAATCTTCCATCCAATCAATTCGAGAGAGTGAAAAGTCATCATCCGTTTCCGCAGTACCATCATTGCAATGTCGTAAGTATCGCGAATGAATCATTCGATATGTGTATACTAGAAGAAGAAACGAAATTTAACCTGACTGTTCGAATAGCACAGGATGATGGCTGTTAGTAGTCTCGATTCTTGTTCCAGAACCATTTCTGACTTTTGCTCGCTACCTGAAAGCCGGTAATACAAGAGTGGTTACGGTTTCTGACTCGTTTATATGTACCTGCTCTTTCTCTCTCTCTTTCTTTCTCTCTTTCTCTCTTTCTCTCTCACTACTATTTCCTCCGTCCCTCTACCCTCTAACAGAGTCGCAGCCGCCGTCGGTGTGCATGAATATTTTACAAAAATGTATGCCTCAAAGAACCCAGTCATTCCCATTCACGGTTGCTCGATTTTCTAGTGGCACACGGCGCGTGCACACGTGCGGCTCACTCGTACGTACATATTTTCTACGTTTATGCCTATGTCTGCGTATATGCTCGCTCTCTCGCAGCCCCAGCATTATGTTCCTCTACGTTTTATTCCTGCGGCCTCATGCTTCTCTCCGCGTACGTAGATATACGTAGATTGTACATATATACACTAAGAACTCTGGAAAGAAGCAGTCAGACTATTTATTCGTACGGCGAGAGAATATCGTGAGAAAGAGACTATCAGACTGAGTGAATTGAACGATCGATTTCGATCGATTTCTTTCTTATTCCTTTTCTTTTCTCGATGTAATATGCGGTTTGGTACGTATCGCTAGGAAAAGTCGACTTTATGGTTCGCCTCGTTGAATTTTCCAACACTCGACTTACGATCCTGCTAAAGGTTTTCTTTTCTATAAGAAATAATAAATGAGAATAACATTCATTCGTATCATTATCATTTCCTCCAATTTCTAAGTATTCGTTCAATTATTAATAACATGGGAATATACGTTGAAGTAAGTAGTCATTAGAAACGTTCGTATGTACACTTTAGATGAAGTTCTGTTCCGGCAGTTGGTCGGAGGAAACGCGAAGACGCATAGTCAACTTGCTTTTACGAAGACAACAATTCTCTCGTTCAACCTGCCCTCCCTTTCTCTTTCTCTTTCTATCTCTATCCCTATCCTTCTCACTCCAAGCAATGTTCACGCCTTGATACCAAGACCCAAAGTTCGCGGGCGTGTTACTACTATCTGACTGAAACTGTACGAGCGGGAACGAGCTTCGTAACGACTTCGCAAACCTAAATTGGGTCTAACCTTCTAGTCCGGATAGTCGTATAGTTATGATAATGTTTATACGTACGCGTGCCACCACTGAGTGCACAGTTTGCATTTACCGAGAGAGCCTGAATTAAGGTAACGCAGAGGGCCACTGTCAATTCGATCGCTGCGCCATGCTTCGAAATTTATGACCCGTGGAATCGCGATTGTAGCTATGTTAATCAGCTATATAGGGCGGAGGATTACCTTGCCGGTGACGGCGATATTAATCACGATAAAGCAAACTCGTGCGTCGTCGGTGATTACAATGAAGCGAGTCGAGTTAGCGAGTACTTGCTGCTCTCTCTTGGCTTAAAATGTTGCTCCGATGAAATCGATTTGCCGATTCCGTCGACGGAACTCGGCATTTCGTTACAATCGAGTTAACGGCGAGAACATAGAAACCGAACTGCATAGAAGTTCTCGTTTGTTGTATGATGTACACTAACATTTACATAATGGATGTTAATTTACGTCGAAGAGGGAGGGAGAGAGAGAGAGTGAGAGTGTGAGAAAGAGAGAGAGTGTGTGTATATGTGTGTGTGTGTGTGTGTGTGTGTGTGAGAGAGAGAGAGAGAGAAGAATGAAGTGAGCTAGAAAATAGAGAGAAATTTTCTTCCAGATTACGGACACCTTGGTAAATGCTAAAACGAGAACTAGCTAAGTTTCACGTTCTGATACGAACAGAACAGTTAAATGATACGAATTTGCATGAAACAAATAGAGAAGGAAACGACATGACGTTTGGTACGAAAGGGAATAGGACCGAGTTGTAGGTAGGTAGTTAGCGTTTGAACGGAAGACGAAATCTCGATAGGACGATGCCGATCTTTGCTTTCGGCGCTCAGCTGGCTGTCCGATAAGAACGGCTCAGCTTGATTTATCGAAAATTAATATGCTACGCGGTCGACGCCTCAGCGAAAATGGAGATCGTGTTGCTACCAATGCAAGCGAGAGAAAGAAAAAGAGAAAGATAGAAAACGTAACGTTGGCGAAGAAGGTATAAGAGGAAAATTTAAAATAGATTTGCTCGTGCGAAAAACTCGATGTCGTTTCTTTCCTGAACAGAGCTTATCGTGGTTAAAGGTAAAGATAGTTACCTGAGAGAGATAGAAAGAGAGAGAGAGAGAGAGAAAAAGAGAGCAAAAATAGAGAGAAAGAAATCGTAGAAAGGAGGCTAAATGGCTGAGAAAAAGAGAGAAAGAGAGAGAGAGAGAGAGAGAGAGAGAGAGAGAGAGAGAGAACAAATGCATGTGTAGAGAAATGTTCATAGCGAGATGCTGCTTACGATAATAGAGCGACAATCGAAGACCCTTTCTCACGATTTCTCGACGAGAAGGTAAAGGCTTTCGGAGTCTCGTAGATAGAGCTTTCTCATCGTTTCACCAGGATGCTCTTCGCGCAAGGAGAATGCGCTCGTGAACACCGGAAACGGATTCGACGAATGAAGAGATACTCTCCCGATAAGCGTTGCTGATCTTGCTCGTTTTAGTCTCCACAACCGACGTTCTAAGACGATCACGTTTATGTGCAGTGCGACCACGACTTGTAATAACCGTGCAAACGATAATCACATTTCACAAATCGGAGAATCTCTATCTGCCCTTTCAAGAGGTTGTTGTATTCCATTGTAAAAATCATATATACGGTATCGTTTTTAAAGAAACAACGATCCTTTTAAGGATTTTGATAGATTAATAAATCAATATTCCATATACGACGATTCTAGAAAAAATCTGTCGATAATTAGGCGCGAGCATTCATTCATATTGATGGACTATTGTAGAACTTATATCTATTATATAATTAAGTATTGTAATATGATTTAAATATGTCTATTATTATTTATCGATCGTATTAAACTATCTGGCCGAATATCATCCAACAGACTTATCTACAGTTTTATAACGACCATGTTTCTCTTTTAGATTTCCATGGAGTAGATGCACAGAATGACGATCACTATGAAGTATTTTCACATCGTTCTAATACTTCTCGGAGGTACTCATCTCCTACGAGCTCAACCGTCGGCCTCTCCGTTTATCAAAAGCGTTGGTAAGTTTCTCCTATATTATTTCTTTCCCAAATTACTGTAGATTTAACAGGGAGAAATGATTACTCGGGAAATATTTTCTTTTTCGAAGCAACGCGTGCAAAATACCGGTGCATATTGATTAGCTGACGTCCGGGCTGTAGTCGCGTAGGTTGTATCGAGTATCTCGGCATGTCGTGTCAGACAACGATAAGCAGAAACGCTCTGTCATGCCTGTCACTCGATTCTGACTTAACGATAGCCAACCAGCGATGTCGTTTTCTCCGCTATTCGTTTAAGCGGTAGAGTCGCGCGTATTTCTTCTCTCAATTGAAAAAAAGGAGCATATTGTTAGCATTCACTACGATATATTCCTCTTATTTGACTTTTTAAGATTAAAAGAAAGAAGAAGAAAAAGAAGTCGATGTCGTTGGATCGAATCGAGAGCAACGGCTGCGAGCAATAACAACCGGTCTTCACCGACATCCCCTTTTACAAAACATAAAGCTCCAGGAAAGTTCTTTTTATTTTTACGACCAAGTCGCACGCAAGTTTAACGATGTACTGTAAACCACCATTCGATGTAACCGGTCGCGCTCGAGATATCGTCGTAAAAAAGGGTAGACCGTCGAGAAAGCACGTAGATTATATCGTAATCCTTTTTTAAAAAGTTGCACGTTCGAGGCTTCTCTCTGTTTCGAGACTTTGAAGAGGGTCGTCGTTTTCGTTGTCAACGCGTCTTCAAAGGTAAACTAGGAAAAGAGATAGAGTTGAAGGAAGGAAGACAAAAACATGAAGAAAGGAGAAACATGAGGAAGATATAAAATATAAAGAGAAGAATGGAGAGAGCAAAACTAAAATAAAAAAAATAAGGTAGGGATAAAACGAAATAAGAAAGAAGTTCTATCTTCTTAATCCCCACAAAAAGATATATATATATATATATATATATATATATATATGTATATATATACATATATTCGTTAAATGCGAATTGATTTTTGTTGATTAAAAAGCTCGATGTAAACTATTTCGATATCTAATTGTTTAAAGGATAAACTGAGTTTACATAGATATATATTATATAAAAATCTAATTCTTGATATCTGAATTGAAATGATTTCGGAGATAATCGTCTATATGAAGAATTACCTGTGGTAATGTCTAGACAAGGAAGAAAGAAAGAAAGAAAGGAAGAAAAAAAAACTAAGTTAATCTCTATTCTTCTATTATTTCTTTTCCTTTTTTTCCATCATAAATTTCATTTTTGAAATTTTTATTCTCGTCCGAGCTGAAATGCCGAGTAGACACGCGATGGCTGTCTATATAATTATTACGTCTATCCTCGTAATTAGCATGTTGTTGGAAGAGTGCTAATGAAACATCCATGTACGCGCAATAGAAAACGAACGAGTGAACTAGATATCGAATGATATGCTGGTAAGCGAATGAAACGCATGTCAAAAGGAATGACGAGTACTATCCATATATACCTAGTGTCTACGTAATCACATCTATTGTCGGTTTGACGTCTGTCCTTTCGCTTTGACGATACCCTGAATTTAATATCCGCATTCGAGATTTTTCGAATTTCTCATTTGGACTGTATTATACGCAACGGGAAACATTCCAACTTTTTTAACTTTACTTTATTATCATTTTTCTCTCGTGTTTTTTTTTTATTCTTTCATACTTTTCGACTTTGCTGTAACTCAATGACGAAGAAAATATTATAAATTATAGCAACGTTTTGTCTATTAATTTTCAACATACCTCCGACAATACGTCAAACGTCTTTTGAAGCACGTATACATTATACATGAAATGCAGAACGAACTTGCACGTTCGTGAATTATGAAATGTATTTGTAGCAATATTATTACTGCACTGCAATTCCCGAATCTCGATTGATCGCGAGCGAAGGGAAATCCCTTTCGGTTGTATCGACATCGCCGCTGTCTCGTCTTAATTCATGGCTCGACGTAATTAATCCGTTGTATAGCGAACCGTGAATTTCAATTATGTTTCCCACGAAGGGTCCTTTGCTTAGTTTCGGAACGGTCGATGACTTTAGATCTCTATCGCGGTGACGATAATTTTGGTCGTTTCCTCAGAGAATCGACGGAAACGTCGATATTCCTGTTAAATCGAGGAAAGTTTATACTGTAGAAGTTATGCTGAAGCTTGACAACGACGTCGACGGGTGTCGTTCCGTAATGAATCATCCAGCAAGGTGTTATCCCGATTCATTCGTAGGACATCCCTATCATCCGTGTCGGGAGGTCGCACGGGATAGGTGGAGATCCGCGTGTTCGCATGCGCTCTACGTACGCGTGATGTTCCATGCTATGTGACCAATGTCTAGCATGCTGAACACGTTTCTACGTCATTTCCAGCTTAATATATGTACGTAGAATTTCTTGATCGTAGACATGTGTCCGGTCGACTGATCCCGTGAATTCTACCGAAATATTTCAGAAGAAAAATAGACATTATACAGAATCGGAACTGATCGAATCGACGAAGGAACGTGCCATAAATCGATAAAGCAATCGATCGAGATTCTCCGAATTATCTCGCCCTGTTATTGTAATTTCGTGCGATTGTTAATCTAATTTTGTTAATAGCATCGTTAACGACGCGAGTTGTGCAGGAGTGCTCCCTCATTTGGCTTACCACATTCGATCTCCCTTTGAGGCCATGTATTTTATGAATTACCCAGGCTTCTCTCAACGAATTTACGATATTTACCAAGTACCTGCTCATTTTGGTAATTAATTTTCCCCGGAAAAGATTGTAGCGCGACATTTGCATTGAGATTATGATACGATATCCCTAACGTTTTGATCATTTACGCGAATAAAGTTGAGCATCGAAAACAAACGGACGTTTACCGTTTACGCATTTAATTATTTATTTATTTCTTTAAATCTATTCGTTCGCGTGTCGGCGTTTGTTATCGTTATATAGTATATACGAAACGAAAATTATCTCATATACGTACGTAACAATCCTCTATAGGGAACTCATAAAAGAAAAGAAATTTTTATGTGACTCGAACAAACTCTGTCGAGTACGATTTAAATAGAAAAATTTATCGAAGCGAGATGCTCGAACGGCAACTAGAGCGTAGAGCATTATTTTTAACGAAGTTCGAGGCAAAGCTCCGTTTGCCGATCGGCGAGAGAGCATCCAGACGGTATTCAATTTCTATGCGCACTTGACTCAGCAGTCCGTAGCAGCAGGTGCGGCAAATGAGTCTTTCCTCCAGATACTTCGAATCACCCGACTTCGACCAAACGGGAACTGCACTTAATGCAGGAAAGAAAGTCTAACGCGTTCCAATCTCTCCGACTTTCGTGCCGTTAACTTCATTTATTCTCTTTGTACTCTTGACCCAATAAATTATTATTTTGCAAAACTAAATATTAAAATATATCTGAACATTTTCATGGCATTTCGTTGCGACTGATTTTCTTTCGTGAACGAGCGTCAACTTTTCGTTCTATTTTTTTTCGTGAGTTTCTTCGAGCACACCAATGAACACACCGATGAAACATTCTAATCCGAGTTCCTCTTCGTGGTAACGATAGCATAGGTAAAACATTGTCCGCGCACTAATCTCGCGATAACGTAATCAAAACTAAGATTACTATGCGATGCAATCAACCGTACGAGAAATGCTTTTTCTTTCAGATTAAAACGCCGAGGATTACTGGGTCGCAACTATTGTTTTGTCTAGAGCAGTTCTGTTTCCGATGAGATTCTAAAGGGGAGAAGGAGAGAGAGAGAGAGAGAGAGACGAAGAAGAGATAGGTAGATCGAAAAATCTCGCACGCTTCAAAGATCATATTCTTTTCGAAGGAACTTCTCATACGTAAGATCGAATTAGCTTTTCTCTTTCTTTTCCTTTCTTTCACACATTTTCTTTTAACCGAGTTTCTTTGAAAACTTTTATTAAAAACTTCTACCAAAATCAAGAGAACTTTCGATTTTTCCTTTCCAAAGTGATAGTAACGCCGACGCGTGTTTCGTTTTGTCCATGAATGGAAGAAAACTTTCTTCTTTCTTATACCTTTTTATCATATTTTAATTGATCGAGTTCGTTCTGGAAGTTAGAGAAAAATAAAACGAATTCAATAAAGATGATTCAGAAGTATTCTAGACGAAAATGTGATAAGAAGCGAGATCGATCGAATGGTTAGATCGAAAGGCTGAATAGGCAGGGTGCGGGCTAATGCATAAACAATGCGCCGTTTATCCGCATTGAGGATGCAGTTCCAATGAATAGTAAACCAGCTTACAGACATGCGGATAGATGGTCTCAGTCTGCTACGGAGTACAAGCGCTAGGGGGTTGAGGATTATCGACGAAAAAGTACAACTCTTCTTGCACGATAACTCCCCCAACAAGGAGAGATTGGACAGAAGGAAGATAGAGTAAGAGAGAGAGAGAGAGAGAGAGAGAGAGAGAGAGAGAGAGAGAGAGAGAGAGAGAGAGAAGAAAGAGAATACGAATATCATCGTCCTCGAGAATTCGCCTCGGTTTCATTTACTCCGTCAACTCGATAGACTCTAAATTACTCGTGGTTGACTGCCAACTGCACTCGTCGTTGTTATTTCAATGCAATGTATCTCCGTAAACTCGTTAGATGAAAGTCGAAGAATTGTATTAGTCTCCATGCTTCTATTCCAATCGTTCATCCTTTTTAATCAAATTTTACGAACGAAACGAAATTTCGTAAATCGTAATCGAGCAAATAATTAATTAATCGTAATCGAGCAAATAGCGTTCCAAAACCGATTTAAGTTGACCGTATCTTTTAAAAATTGTCAAGTGCAATCTTAATGATTTTTATAGATTCGGTAACATAGACGAACAGCCAACTTGTAATACGGAAAATTTTTCTTAACGTGAAATTTTCAAAGTAATCGCAAACGCAACAAAGCAGCGGACGCTTTGGTGTTCCACTTGCACTCCTTCCACGAAAAGTCGATTCTACAAGGAAAATAAAAAAGTGCCAACTAAGTGAAACGACTCGTTTTACTACGTTAATTGCACTTTTATATCGTAGAGATTAAATTTGCTTTACCGAATTGTAGTACGAACCAATTGTTGCAAGAACCGTTCTCTCTTTTTCTCCACTTCTATCTACATCCTTAAATCTTCATACTTTTCTTTTGGAAAAGAAAAAGTCTAACAAACATTAATTTGATTTTTCATTAGAATTACCTAGAGATTTCTTGAAAAAGTAAAAACGCATCAACTAAGTAAATTCTTATTCGTTCGAAAAACTACTGATGAAAATTCATTTAAAATTATTTAAAAGGAGCCGTTGAAAATAATACGATGGAAGATTAATTTTAAGTATCCAAGAGCAATACGTTTTGCAATGATTCTTATTTCACTTTGATTCATTTTATCTCACGAGGAAAAATTAATTCTTTAAAAATCCGCTTTTATATATCTAATATCTCTTTTAATCGGTTGGAACGGCTATTATTTTGTCGGTTACCTAAAGTAGGAAAGGAAACGTGTTGAATTTTTTGCGTGAAATTCTCTCAAAGAAAGCCACGTTAATCGGCCACGTTGAATTCATATACTATCGCCATTTATTCATCCATTTGAAGAGCTTGCCAGCTTCGAGCGAATGGCTCTTTTAAAGGTACCTCGACTAGTTTTAATAAAACATCTCTTATCTTCCGTAGAAAACAATTTCTCCCTTCTTCAGAAATTAACTTAGTAATTACTTTTTGGAGAATTCTCTAATTCTTTGCATTCGTCCCGACGATAAAACAAAAACAAATACGTCCGTGTAATCTTATTTCTCGTTGAACTCGTTAAAGCGCATAATATTTCAATTGTTCTCGCGGAATTACACGAAAGCGACCGTGCTCTCACTCGTGCTCTCTCTTTTTTCTCTCTCATAAAGTGGAATGAAAAAAATCTCTACTACGGCAAAGGACCCAACGTTTTCCTGAGCGATTAAACAAATTTTCGCGTGTATTATAAATAATACGTAATAAAATAATAATATTAACGTAAAGTATGCGCGTACGTAAATTGAAATTGAATGAAGTAAAAAAAAAAAGAGAAGAAAAATGGAAATAAAAAAAAAGGAGGAAAAAGAAAATAAAAAGTAAATTTCCAAGAGTCGTAAACTAGAAAAAGAGATAGATAGAGAGAGAGAGGAATTTTTTAGCTTTTGAAACGTTCGAGGGAAATAAAAACGAAAAAAAGGAAAGAAGGAAAAGGAAAGAAAATATCCTTAAAAAGAGAACGACGTCGATGGCAATGAGAATAATGACAGGAAGGAAGCTGTATCGAACTTCTCGGAACGGAACGAAGTCTAATGGCTGCGTCGTCGCGTTAAAGACTGTTTTCGAGTTAACAACGAACAGACACGCAAGAACGTCGATTCGCTCGAACGAATACGCGAGAAATTCGAAAACGACGAAACGAGGAGTGCAGGTGTCGGGCTTTTAAATTAATTTCGAAGATCGTTCGTCGTCGTTTGCGTCGACGTTGCGCATACGATCGACGAGTTGTTTGTTCCTCCGTCGAATAATGTCTTCTTGCCACCCTCTTCTCTCTTCCTCCTCTCTCTCTCTCTTTCTCTCTCTCTCTCTCTCTCTCTCTCTCCCTCTTTCCCTCTCTCCTTTCGATACCGTACGCGTTCGCTAACCCTTCGTCTGTATCACCTCCCGCTATTGGACCGATTCCAATTGCGAATTGAACCGTTCGTAACTGTTGAACGTGAATTATGGCGTTTATTTATTCTCCTCCGTTCGGAACACCAGCCACGTACCGATTCCCTCTCGTAAGCCCAGTCCTTCAGCACTTACCCTCGAAATCAGCGCCGTTCTGCGGACGTCGCTCCGATCTCGTAACGACGTTGATTTCCCTTGATTATAATCGAATCGTTCGTCGATCCAGCCCTCGAACCGATACACATCGACGTAAATTCATGCGATACGTGCTCACAAACTAAAAGGAAAATCTTTGAAGTTCATTCGTTTAGTTTCAATCGTTCTATCGACGTTGTTAGCGAGATTGAATCGATTGATGAAAAAAAGGTTAATTAAATTAATCGGAATTTTCATCGAATCTAAGCAGAAAAATAGAGGGAATAATTTCCTCTCTCCATACACACACACACATATATATATATAATCAATGATCTTATTGCGGTCGACGAAATTACATCCTTAACACGATTCGTTAAGATTCCATCTGTTTTCTGTCCACCAACGAACGATCCTGAGATATTCGATTACTTGAGAATGTTCGGAAGTAGAAGAGGGCGATCGAAATCGAATTCCATAGTCAAGATAAGAGAACGAGAGAAGGATAGAGGATTATATCTCGTTTTCCTCGAAGATTGGAAAGACGTCGACTGATCAAAATCTGATTCCTCGATGCTTCTATTTGTTTCTTTAGATATTCCTTTTTATGAGTTTTTCTGAGTCAATCATGTTCTTCGTTATTTTTTCAAAAGATAAATACAATTTAAAAATAATGCTTTTCCAACGATACGTTATAATGTAATCAGCCGAGATGCACACGACTCTGACCCCTCTGCACTCTCTATACGATACTTACGTTACAACTTGTTATTGCGTTATATACTATTACTCACGGTTTATATTCTAAAGTTCCAGACGTTGCTTGAGTAGTTTATGAATACCTGTCCTTTCGCAAGATTGCTGAGGCGAGAACGTAACTAGGTACGTGTTTATCAGTCCCCTGGTGGCTGGCATATGCCTTCGTCCCTACCTACCTACCTACCTACCTACCTACCTACCTACCTACCTACCTACAGCTAGCTACAGCTTTCAAGAAAGTTGCAAACCTCTCTTCGCTATCGTCTCGAAGCTAGTTCGTTTCTTCGAAGTTGCAGTCAAATATTCCCAGAACTTGATTTCTACTGAATTCTAATATTTTAATTATTTTCTCGTTTCTTGGATAAAATACTTTCGGTTGATAAAGAATATGAAAGTGATTAATACGTATAATATTTTATCGATCGGATCGTTTCATTTTCGACTGTTCAAAGTCGACTGTAGAAAAAATTTTCATTATTAGCTGCTCTTCACGGTGAATTAGCACCCGAAGAATCTTCAATAACCACGGTCACACGCATCGTATGCTTCGAAGACACTCGTGAAATTATCGTAGCGTTTTTATTCTCTTCTTCGAGTTTTTCTTTGACACGTACTCACATCGCAAATATCAATTTTACATACGGCATAACGCATCGCTTCCTACCAACAAAGAATCGTGAATGTTTGACGTCACAACCATGCATTCCGAGAAGAGGTTCGAGAAATAAGTACTACCTTGCCTCGCGTGCACTTGCCTTCGTCTCGAAATTGAAAAACACAGGAATAACTTTTATTCTCTTTTTTTCCCTCTATTACGTACCGACGAAAAGTATTTCAACGAACTAATACGGACGAACTATGCACTGTTTTATAAAACAAGAAAACGAATCTTTCTAGCATATAAGCTGTTGGCTCTAAATGTATATCATAAATATAGCAGATATTGCAGCAGTCTTTGCAATGAAAAGTACTGACGATTCTTAGTGGTTGTAATATCTGCAATTTTTCAAAAGGTAATCCTTCTATTTCTGCTTTAAAATTACGTGGTATTATCGTATTATAAAAATGTATATAAACATATAAGAAAAAATTCTCATGTCCTTGCTATTTTTTAATAATTTTGAAAATGTATAGCTTTGGTTTGAAGATCATATTAATGTAGTGATATCGCGTTACGAAAGAAAAGAATTAAAAAAATATATGAAATATATAAACAGAAGATAGTTGAGAACACGGGAAAGATATTTTCCATCAGACGACGTTATTGCTTTTTATTGAACGAACTTACATGCTACTGAAAATCTTGAAATAGTTCGCATTACGCGTCAAGTTCGAGAGGTAAAGACGATACTTTGTAGGAAGACGTGAACTCCCGTTATGACATTTGCCGAATGATTTGGTCGTGGTTCTGAAGTTAACGGGAAACTCTTAATGGCGGAAGTTTGATAAGACTCCTCTGGCCGAAGTATGTTTCAAGTACCTCAAACGATATCTTAATCGCTGGATCTGAAAGTTCACGAGCTATCGACCTCTAATTGATCCATAGACCGGTTATACGTCAAAATCTTCGACGCACAACTAAGTCAAAGACAGATTTTTCGAAAAAAAAAATGAATGAAACAAATTAGTGTTCTGTAATTATTTTAAAGTAACGCGTCCGATAACTTTATGTCGAGTTTAGTGTCGCATGGAAATGATCGATTAACGATCAATAAAATTGAAAAGAACGCTCGTGGCGAACGCTTTGAAAGCTTAGTTAACTAATCCTCGATTAAAGACGCATTTAACGTCGAAAGGACGGTTAGACGTTTGGAAGGACGGTGATTGATGGATCTAGAGGATAATTGAAATTTTAATTGAAAGTTGCTTAAACGATCTGCGATCGTGAGAAAAAAATTTCTAATTTTCACTATCTTTCTTTCTCCCCCTCTCTCTGTCTTTCTCTCTCTCTCTCTCTCTCTCTCTCTCTCTCTCTCTCTCTCTTTCTCTCTTTCCCTTTCTTTTCGATTAAAAAGAATAAGAGCAAGAATGGTCGAAGTGAGTTTCAACATTTTGTACGATTCTTTATTCTAAAATTTTCAAAGATGATGGTCGATCTACGTTGTTTATGCGCATCACAAAAGTGACAGACGTTTTATTTTGTTACTTGCAAGAAATAGAAAAATTCACGTGTTTATATCACACAAGAAATTACTTTCTCTCTATCCCTATTTCAATCAAAATAGCGACGATTTTATAATGTACAAAAAATAGCTTCAACGTGTCTCTTGATCTTATCTCTTCTCAAAGTTTTTCTTTCGGCGTATTCGTTTTCGTCCCCTCTCGAAACAAATTAGGAAAGTGATAATCATCGTCATTATCCGACCATCTTCTATCGTCTACAGATAGTTTGCACAGCTATCTTCTACCCTTTGTAACGCAATCTATCTCGTGCCTTCCGTTTACTCCGGATACTAATTTCTATCGTGCAAGCATTCGACTTTCGTGAGATATAAATTCTCTTGTACGCTTCTTTCGTCCTTTTCAACCACTTAACATTCCCTCCATTAGATCTTCTTTGCACGGTGTCTCTATCTTTTTTCTTTCCATCCTTTTCTATTATCCTAAATATCCTGTTCGCTTTTTGTATTCCTCTCGTATATATCTCCAGTAATAATACGATTTCCGAGTGTGGTGTTAACGAAATTACTTTCAACATTTTTTCATAAATCATTTCATGCTGCGATGAAATTATTTACATGGTAAAATATAAATAGGCCCTCCGGTATTATATTATAAGTTCTCTCTTAAAGAAAAGCTTAAAACTTGGCCGAATATAAAATACATACAAAAATAGATATATTTATATGTATCTATATATAAATACATACATACATACTTATATACGTATCTACGTATATTCCAAGGCTCGAATAACGAATGCACGAGATATGTATATATGTATATATATATAAGTGTATGTGCATGTGTGTGCGCGTGTGTGTATATATATTACGTAAGTGAAGTAGAAGGTATTTATCTTTCTATGAAGCTCACATCATAACCGGCAGAGAAACACATCGCGTGAGGCACATTAAATATAGGAGTATTTTTAATTCATATCCACCACGTTACATTTCCTACCTAATCGCGTTCCCTTCCTATTTTTTCTCTCTTCCCCAACTCCAGGCTCATTCCAGG
Source organism: Vespula pensylvanica (assembly GCF_014466175.1). Lineage (NCBI taxonomy): Eukaryota > Metazoa > Arthropoda > Insecta > Hymenoptera > Vespidae > Vespula > Vespula pensylvanica. The sequence continues at coordinate 13,476,653 of NC_057686.1, forward strand.
CATTTGCCCGTTGGCGCTGCTGAAACGCGATACTTCAACGTCGTTCCATTCCTACGTTCTCTCTCTCTCTCTCTCTCTCTCTCTCTCTCTCTCTCTCTCTCTCTCCTCCTTCTCCTCATTCTCCTTCCCCTCCACCTCCTCTCTTTTTTTTCTTCACCCTCTTTCCCGTCATCCTTCCAAGCCTTCGTTTCGATGCTCGTTCCTCTGAGCAATGCGCTCAACGAAAGCTCCCCTTTCTCAGTGCGATATAAAAAAGAAAATAGAATCGAAAATCAGATTCGCGCCAGACGAGCGTGAAAACAAGCAAGCGTGACGAGCTTGAGTTAACAAGCCCGTTTTCCCTACCACCCATCCTCCCTTTCTCTCTGTTTCTCTCTCGCTCCCACGACGCGTTCTATCGAAAGTATCAATCGGCCATCATTAATTTGTTCGTTTGTTTCCAATCACGTACACGCACGCGTTCGGTCATCTAATGAATATACTTGCGCTCGGTAGTCTATGAGCGCAGCGCTAAATGCAATTAAAAGTCGAGCGCTAGCATATCTAGTGAGAACCTTCCAATTTCCCGCAATAATAACAATTAACTTCCGCTATTAATCGAACGCTTGTGCTACTACGAAGTGCATCACAGAATCGCAATATCGAAACGGCAACAGCAGAATATGATATACACTTGTCATGGAAAATATTTCTTGTAGGAATATATTTATATATGTATATGTATCTGCGTGTTTCTCTTTCTCTCTCTTTTTTTCTTTTTTTTTTACTTTTATTCGTTGGTTTTTTTATTCACCAATATCATGCTTCGTACAATTTTTCATTCCAATTAGCCTCTTTAAAATTCGCTATGTCGTTTGGTATTATTTTTTACAATACTACGCACGCAAAAGCATCTAAACAACGGTTATTTCTTTTCCTTTTTTTTTTTTTTTGTAAAAATACTTCGTTCTTTTCGCTCTTCATTTACAATATATGAAACATTTTTCTATCGTGTAACTCATTACTCTACATATTACAAAAACTAAAACATGTGCAATTTCTAGATCAACAATTCCTATTAAATTTATTATCGTACATGAAATTCTTCGATTTGCTATCGTTCATTTATTCTGTCAATATCTCGACTTCCTTGTGCTCTCTCAAGTTTATTCAACATTTGTTTGTAACTTTAACGATCTATCGATCTCTTATTAATGATTTGATCGACACACCGATACACGAATCATTGTCAGAAATCTCTATCAGAATCATTCATGTTCAAAAGCACCGGATAGCTATCGCCTAAAATAGATTGACAGAAATTTGTTAAATGTCCATCAATCCCAGCTGATCGTAAATAGGAATCCTCTTGCTTATCACTTTGCGATAAATCTCGTTCTCGCAAGCGGAACTATTGTATTCGTTGCCCTCCTTGCCCATGATCTCTTCGAGATCCTTTGCCTCGTTCTTGTCTAAGAGGACCAATGGGAGAATTGTAAAAGAACTTGTCATAGCAAGGAACTCACGTTCCTTTAGAGCCTTCTGAAGGTTCTCCATGTTCGGTGGGACGGTCTTGCAATCGAACTGTTTCATCATGCTAGACAATGTACAAAGATATTCCTCTAGAAGCATGTCCTTGTTGTTTTCGTATACATCATTGTCCACACTGGTGCTAAGGAAGTATTGCAAATCGTTCGCCGGTGATCCATAGATACACATTTGAAAATCCACCTGCAATAGTACCGGAGAATTCGATCGATCGATCTTATAGACACGAATTGAATTGGAAATGAAATCGGTGTTACGTTGAAAAGAAGAGGGATTCGTGTTTAGGAAGTCGTCAGTGGGTCTAAATATCTGTGTGCGTGTATCTGTGTGTCCTATCCTTCTCTCTTTCTCTCTCTGTCTCTCTTTTTCTCTTTTCTCTTTCATCGCGACAAGGACGGACAGGTTCCTTCCGGGTACACCTGAACGCGATCGAATCGAATTTATTGCATTATTCATAACGCGTGACAATACGAGGGATCGCCTTCCCTTCGACGTTTCGTTTCCGAACATTTTTACCTTTCGCTATAAAGAAGTCTCTCTCGTGAACGTTGAAAAAGATCGCGAGTGGCCTCGATAAAAATTCTCAGTAAAATCTAGCCCAGGTATCTTTCCCTTTCGATAAATATAGCATGGAATTTGGATTTATTCGTTTTATTTGAAAAAAAAGAAAAAAAAAAAGAAAAGAAGTTATTTATCATTTTCCACAAGCAATCATGTTATCAGAAAACGACGACTATGATTTTTTTTTCATATCTTATCGTTCCATCCCACGTTGAATCGTCTTTTTACGAACATAAAAGATAAAAAAAAAAAAATACGAGCACAAGGACACAGCCTTCCTTTCGCAATGGCAAGCCTTTTGATCTACATCTAAAAGCCGACGAGTTTCCAAACTAGGTGGCCTACATAGAAATAGAGAAAGGCTAGATTTGGTTTAACTCGAACGTTTCAACCTTCCGTCCTTCGATATTTACTAAGCTACATTTTTATATACTTACGTTTCTATACGAAGGTCTTTTCGATTTCCTTTCTCTCATCGAATCTTACGAACACCAATCAATTATCTACCTTGAGTCAACTGTGATTCTGAAGTATTTATTTCGAATCGTTTGCCGTTGAGAAGCTAAGCTTTCATCGAAGGTTGTTTTTACTTTGACATTTTCCCTCGAGAAACGACGTACATTTAGATCTTTCCAATGATCAAAGAGAATGGTAGACGACGAATGTAAATCGTATCGTTATACTCACAAAGATATGATCGATCGGTTTTCCCTCCTCGTTGTAACGAAACATCATATTGTTCACCCAGAAGTCGCCATGATTTATAACGTTGAATTCGTCCGGCCGGCACTTCGATATCTCCGCAGCCTTATCGTAAATCTTTTCCGCTAATTTATCGATTTTCTCGGCGTATCTACGAATCCATTTACACAGATTAATAACGCATAGAACTTGTGATATATAGTTACATATACAACTTTTTACATAATTACTTATACCAACTTTTCAAGATCCGGCCATTTTCGTATTTCCCTGCCTAAAGATTTTGTTCCAAGAGTAAAGAAACTCGTCAATTCAGGAGGATGTTCGCTGGAGAATATTCCTCTGATATAAATCTTTTTTTGATTCGGCTCCTAAAAACATGTAATATTTTTCAATCAACTCGTACTTAGCTATATCCGATATCTACATCTAATTATTGTTACATCGTGTTCGCGTTTATACGCGAATGCACGCATACGAATCTTCTTAAATTTTACAAGGAAAGAGACCACCTAACGTTGGAACACGTCCAAGGATAAAGGGTAATAAGGGATATTGAACTTTAGTTATCCTCCAGGCAGACATTTCGCATGTATGCACTTTGATTCCAGCCACGCGAGTTTCGAACTCCCATTTGCGTGCACAAAATTGTTGCGGCTTATGATAAGCATTATAATTTCCTAGCTTTACTGACAAAGCATGGACTAAGTCGTTTATGGAATATGTTGACTTTCTGTCTCATCTGTCGTAAGATATATTTATCGAAGGAAGAAATGGAATCGTTCGTTTCTTTTACCAGACGAAAAGTTTTTCGATAGAATCGTATTAGCATATTATTCTTACCTTCTCGCATATGGCAACGCTACTCGCATGAAATCTAGCTAATCCTCGCATCGCCAACAAACAATGAGGTAGATCAAGACCAGCTTGACGATCAGCCATGCGAAATCCAAGAGTAGCAAGGTCTTCTATCACTAGAAACACTGGATATTCTTTCTGAACATAGAAAATTCGTGCATTGATACGATGGGCTGGTTCAAGTAAGTTACTCATCTTCTTCAACGTGTCCATCATCATCAATATTTCCGTATCGAAGATCTTCGATTTTTCAATCTAAGCGAACAATTGGACATTATTGATCACGATCGATCGAAGTCGTATTCCTGAAATTTAAGCTACTTGCTTCGTCGATCATTCAGATAAATCTATTTTTATTTTTCTTTCTTAGAATGTTTAATCCAATTAAAAACAAGGAGACACAGTAATACCTACCAATTCTCTCTTTATATTTTCCCCTGTAGGTGCGACTTTAATAATGAGAGATTTCTTTTTTGTAACTTCTTGATTGCCACGTTTGGATGAAATTTCAACTGAAACTCTGTACATATCGCTGGTATAATTGTCACCTTTAGCCGTAGCCGGTTTTATAAATACATTTAGCACATGGATCGAATCGTCGTTCTTTGACTTCCGCATGATTTTCTCCACAAACTCGAGGTTCATCCATGATGGTGTCTCTCCAGCCATTTCTGAAATTGGAATTGGAACCGTAGAATTTCATCGACAAATCATCTTTCTTTTCGTCCTATCAGCAAATGCGAAAACGATTCTTTACAATAATTTATAGTCAGCGATAAAATATATCACCGTTTTCTTACTTCCCCTTCTTTCGATCGAGAACGTTTAATCGATTCGTTCTTTCAATATCATTATTTTATTCTTTAAAAGTCTTTCAAAATTCTATTTAATTATCTGATATTATCCAAATATGAAATAATATCTTATCATTCTATTGACATATTGTAGATTATCATTGATGAATAGCCGCGTAGCCGAATTAGGCTTCTATGCTAAACACGTTCAATCGCTTACATTCAATGAACATTTGCAGTTATCAATTGACATGTTTAAATTACTTTTGCCTTGATAGAACGGTTAAATCAACCGTTTTCTGGCGTATGCAATTGACCATATCCTCATACTATATAGATTCTCTGTGAACCGTTTAATCAGAATTTATGTTGATATCATATATTGAATTTATTTTATTAAAAAGATTGCACAAATATAGATATCCCAAAATTACATTTACGTGTATTATATGTCTACTATCGTATAAGTAAACAAATATATAAATATCAATAGACGTGCAAGTGGCGAGATAATCGTTGAGATAAGAAAGAAAAAAACTTTATATTAAATAGGAACATATGGTTTTCCATTAAACAAAGAATTTAATTTTTATTAAACGTGATATTATAGATATTCTATGAGGCTAGATAGGAAAAGATAAAAACTCTTAGATTTTTCAGTAGCTTTGTTGGTTAAAGCATTACACGGGATATATGGAGATCCGAATTCGAAACTCGGCTCATTAACCAAAACTAGTTCTTTTTTTGTTAGTCTACAATAAGTTATATTCAAAAGTTATGTCATTTTCATTTGCATTAAAATAGAATTCTTTTGGTTTACATTTATTGAATTTACAATAAAGAATTAAATTCAAGTAGACATTTTTTATTTTATTGACCGAACTTCAAGTATTCTAAAATAATATCTATGAAGGACCGAAAAGTAACTCGTTTGATTTATAGTAAAGAAGACGATAACTAGTATCTTATTCGTTTAATTTTATAGAAATCAGTCGAAGATTCACATTCACGAGGAACGAACGAATCGAGTCTCGCAACGAAATTAGTTTTACGAGTATGTTATCAAGGTCTCTTGCATACGCTCGATGAACATTATCGGAACTTTCCTTGCAATTTCTATCGCGTCTTATGAAGTATCGTGTTCTCTTTCTTCTCCTAGTTCTTCTTCTTCATTTTATCCGTGATAGAGAAAACTTAGCCGTGATATGGAAACTCGGTTCGAGCGGTAGTCGACGTAAAGAAAAAGCGAATAAAAAGAGAAAGAAATATGAAAGTACCCCGAGGTATTCCTTCTCGGAAAAAAAAGAAAGAGACGGAAAAGAAGTAAAAAATTCAAATCGTTTATGTAATGAATGATTCAGTCGTTTAAATATAGAAATTTTTTAACATTTATCGCAGTAAAATTAATTTCCGACAATTTTAACGCTGTAAATGAATCTATTATCATAGTAATGATCGGTAATAACCGGAATCATATCAGACATGACGTGTTTTAACACAAACTTGTTAGCGAAATAACGTTAATCTTATCTTTTAATAAACCGAATAAAGTGAAATCAAGGAACGAAAGAAATAGTTTGTAAATTTCACAGATATAAACATTCAAAGCACTTTACACAATAATTTAACGATAAGAGATTCTTTCGAATATCACTGTTCGAGTTATAACTAATAACTTTTTTACCCACCATCACACATTCCTGCGAACGTACAATCACATTTACAATTACTGACTGTCTTTAAAATTCGATGAGAACTCGAGTATTCCTGTGGAACATGCAACGGACGAATGAGCCATTAGACGGTACACGCAATATTTTATAGAGTGCCTGCGGTGATCTCTCGTTCAAGAATCTCAATTATTCCACTATCTCGAATTATTAATTACGAAGATCTACTAACCGACTTATTTTGAGTAAAACAGAAGGAAAAAAGCCCGTGACAACTTTCTCATTTTTTATATACACGTATTACCGTCATAATTTCGAATCGTTTGTTAATATTATTCTTGTATGACTTCACTAACTAACCTGATTTATTATATGTTAATAAATACGTTTTACTATTATCTGTCTGTAACGTTGACGTATCTGCGGAAAATAAAAATGACAGTTCTTAAATGATTCTTCATTCGTTATTTATACTCCTCAGAGAATTTTCTTAAATTGTAAAAAAGATAGACGGCGCTGTTAGCAGCTTTTCAGATAATTACTCATTGAAATCTCTGAAGTATAAAGTAATTTGCTTAATCATTTCGACGCATGTCGTATCATTTGTAGATTTTTTTCGTTCTCATATATTTCTGAGAGAAATTCTTTCTTCTATTGTTGTTTTTTCTTTCTATTGTTGTTTTTTCGGTAGAATCTGAAACTACGATATTATGGATAAATTATCTGTATAATTAATATTCTAAATGATTATTATGAGATTTCTTATTGAGTATGATGCTTCGTATAATATACTTCATAAGGAGAAATTTTAGCGAGCATTGTTATACATATTAGAAAATTCTAATGAATGAATAAGATAATGAGGTATAATTAGTAAAATAATTCTTTGCCTTGATAGAAACAACCATGAACATCTAATAAAGATCTTATATCATTCATCAATACTAATTCCTGCTCATTGACACGTGTTAACTCGTATTATACTGCTTTATATACATATATACCTATCGTGTAACTATTTTATTGCTTTGATCTTAGATCACTGTATGCGTGTTGCACATATTATAATTGTTAGTTAGCCGTTTTTGCATTGACCCTGTTACGTAATATGTCGTAATAATCAATGGGTCTGTCGACAGAAAAAAATTCGTGTAAAAAGATCTAAAGCGACATTTGGATAGCTCATTGTCTGTTTTTTGCAAAAGATGACTTTTCCGAGTGACCACGTTTTACTATGGGATTATAGGTCGCACGGGCATAACCCAAAAGTTTTTGACTAGTTTAGCAAAACGTTAACGTCACTGACATATTTCCGTGCTCCTACAAAAATAGTACGATCTAGCGTGAGATCGATATACGAACGAAACATTATTTTTCCAGCTTACGTTGATATTTCTATAGATTTTCTTTATCACGTAAAAAGATAATTATGGAACATTTCATAATTATGATTATTTGATGCTATCAAAATCAATACTCTTTTGTTTTTATCGAATAGATAAACTTATTGACTCCAAAATCAAATTTTTATTAATGTAAGAATGTTCTATTTAATATCTCTGAAGATAAAATTTTAGTATCTCTGATAAACTATCGTTAGAAGTACCAAATCTATCATGAATTTATGATAAATGTATACGATAAAACGTATAGATACGATTTCAACATTCAAAGAATGATCTTACTTTGCGAAAGAACAAAGGAGCCTAGTCATATAGATTAGAAGCTTATTATTGAGCTCACGCTATATTGAATGCATTATGTAATTTATTACATTATGCCTTCTTACGTGAAGTTAACAAAAGTCAATTGAAAAGTATTATGTCATAGCACTAAAACGCTATATAAATTATCTAAATCATCATTGTTAATGACAATATTAATTTGTTTTTATTATTTAATAAACAGTTCTTTATAGCGCACTATAATCATATTTTTTATATTCTCTTTAATGAGAGGAACTTGTTTATCTTTTTTTGTTGACAAAGATTCTTGACTATACATAAATCAATAAATCGTATTTCAAGATTGTCACGAACGGCAAAAAATATTCAACTTCCTGTAATACTGTACTTTCATAAATTATCGTAACAATCTCGCGACTACGAAACGTTTGAAAATTAAAAAGAATGAAATTACTTAGAGAATAAGAAAGCGGGCAAATTAAAAAAGCAATTGATATGAATCCCGGAAGTAAGTAAATGTAGTAAGCATTATCGTTATCAACGGTTATCATTGATCAACAAAATTATAAAGATTTGCTTCTCCTATCGCTGTTAATAGCAAATAAACGTGAAAGAACTATTATAAAGAAATATCTTAAAAAGCGATTAATCGGTCGGGAAAAAATTCAATGAAGAACTCGAAATTACTTACTTTGAATCGTACGCTTGTTAAAATTTCATATTTCGAATATTATATATAGAATTTACGTAACATCATTTGTTAAATTAAAAACAAAGATATACAATTTTTATCTTTTTCAGAATTTACAGATTGATACGTAACTTAAATTACCCAACAATTATTTCTTAACATTTTTATTGGAACGATAATTATCTATCTTATTTAACGGAACATATAAGAACTAATTTTCTGTCTCATGAAAGCTAACTCATCATTGCGCAATCACAACCGATGTAGTCAGTCACGTAATATATCTAACATTATGCAAACTTTATCTACTTCTGAAAATGATACTGCTTCTTTTGCTCTTTAAACATTCGACGTTATCTATAATGAGAGAACAACGATAATTTCCCTGTGCCCACGTGATACTGAAAGATCATTGTACGAATTGTCTACTAAAACTTGCACGCGTGACCTCGACATAAACACATACTACCAATTTAATAACCATTATAATCCCATATGACCGTAACAATAACATTGCGAACGATTTTCTGGCTAATGCGAGTAACACTCGACGAATTATGAACCGCTGTGGTTGCGGTTTTATAATGTAATATGACCACTTTATACGCTCGTAGAGAGACTCTTATGACATAAAATTGGGATCTTTGAGCAATTAACTTACATAATGAATGAGTTTGCTCGTTGGTGAAATGGTCGAAAATATAATCAAAATCAATGCAGAGTCGTTAGAAAGAGAACAATCGGCTTGCAAAGAAGTTACTTTTTCTAAAGCTCGTTTCAGTGTGAGTTAAGCATTTTCCCAACTAGAAAATAGTAAAGTGTCGACGATTTTGTAAGAATTTGCTTAAGCGCCAGACTCTTACGATGTTCAGATATCAATATAAGTTCTGCTAGAGTCCGTTCTAGTCGTCGTTGTAGTCGTATTGGAATCGTTGTGGACGATTGCGAGCACTCAAGTTGAATGCAGTCGTTACGTTTCTACCCTTCGTAGAAACTCGTCCCACGTCTACCATCCGATTGTCCTCTATCCAGAAGACTCAATACCTCCACGCTGCCCTCTTTACCTTTCCTCGAGTATTCGTTCTAGAGACAGACTGAGACTGAAAGAGAGAGAGAGAGAGAGAGAGAGAGAGAGAGAGAGAGAGAGAGAGAGAGAGAGAGAGAGAGAGAGAGAGAGAGAGAGATTCTTCCATTCACTCCTCGTTCGAGACAATTGTATGGCAAAGAAAAGTAAAGAGGGCTAAAAGATAGTCGTACCACCTTATTACAACGTTCAGACCGAGTAAAGTAACAATTTCTTCGTCGTTTCGGTTCTGATTTAATTATTTTCTATTCTGATTTAATCATTCCTTACTACGACAAACTTCCTTGATATTCTCTTCGTTGATTCCTCTTTGTCTATTTCTTTTTCCCATTTATATATAAAGAACGGCATTTGCAAAGTAACCTTTAGACGATAAAAAAAAGGGAAACACGGAAAGAATACTATTATGAATCATAGTATTGGACACTTATTTAAAACGCGAAGAAGTGAAAGATCGAAACAAAAATAAGGAACGAAAGAAATTCTATCGTATATGTATATATATATATATATATATATATATATATATATATGTTTTACGTTGAGCTGTTTACCGAGATTATCTTGAAAATTTTCCAAATGACCGTCTATGGTGGTACCTCCTTCCAACGATGCTTTCTATAAAGAATTCGCCTCGTTGTCGTTATCGTTGCTGCACCCTCCTTCAGGAAGTTAATCCAATCACCCAGCTCGCTATCCCTGCAAGAGTATCCAGGCAGTTGTAGAGTCGAAAGAAGAAAGAAAAGAGAAAGAACGAAGAGAGAGGGGAGTTACATCGAGACTCTTTTTCGAAGTCAGTCAATTTCGCGTAGGAGTTTGCAATTTCCGTTATCTTTCCCACAGAAAACGTATCTCCCACGGGAGAATCGCGATCCGATGATATCTTCGTCGTAAAGCGTGCCGCCTATCCGAATAAACGAAACGGAGTGCTGATAAAAGCTCGAAAGTCCTCACGATCATGACTCGACTTCGATTTACATGTTCCTCGTTATTTTCTCCTTTCTTCTTTTTACAATAGTCACTATTACCAGGACTATTTTCATCGTCCTCTTCGTCGTCATAGTAACGCTCTATGACTTTCTCAAAATGTAGAAAAAATCGAATCCGATCATTTTCCAAGCCCCTTCGAAAATTTTTTTCAAACGAGAATTTTATTCTCCCTCCCATCCCTTACGTCATTACGTTCTTCGGCCTTTCGGTTCGAATCGTGCAATTAAATTCTCGCGGCAAGATCGACGCTCATCTCTTTAAGTGCCATTCTCAAAGCACTTGCTCTAAACGATCGAATCCTTCGTGGAAATCTTTTCCAAAATTCTTCGAGACGACGTATTAACGAGAACGACGACGACGATGACGACGACGAGGACGAGTATGTCAAAGGAAAATTAATCGGAGTTTAATCGAACAAACATACAATTTTCGTTTTTAAACGGTGTAGTTACTCACGTACCCTTGCACGATATTTCTTAATGATCCTCGAAGGCTCGAAACAGTCGAAAGCTTAAGGAAGGCCATAATGATGTAGCATCGTCGACCCAATTATTATCATCCTCCGCCTTCTCGTTCGTTGGATAAATTTCTTCTAACGAAAACTTATGTTTCCTTGGCGAAATACACTGACAAACGGCCGACATTAAATGCTAAAGAAATAAATACGTCGATCGATAACCTCTTTTCGAGTATCGCTCTCTTGAAGATTCTCCTTGCCAATGGAACGATGCTCTATCGTTCCACACACATTCTTACTGTGTAGTACACATACATATAGTATACATTAATGGATTATCGTAGATTTCAAGTAGGAAGGATGAAAAATGTTGCGGTATTGCAGGCGAACACGTTTCTATACGTTGATCCTTTTCTCGCGAAAGAGGCTTAAACGCTTACCTTGCGATTCAGGAAATCCTTCTTTCTCGACCTTCCGCGATCTAAGCCGGAAGCTAAAGTTTCCGTCTCCGTTCTCCACTTTCGGACCTTTTGCTACCGGACTTTTTGAAGTTACATATATCGCCTATCTTTGAACCGACCGACACTATCTAAACTCTTGGATTCTGAGTCAACCCCAATCGACTACTTACAATCTTACCTTTCGAACTAATCTCGAAACGTTGTTTTTAGGAATTTAAATAAACTCTCGAAGACAAAAGGAGTGACGATAACGATTTTTAAGCTTCTGCAATATTGGTTGTCAAAATAGTAGATTATAAATGACTTCGAGGAGTCGTAGAAAAAAAAAAAAAAGGGTAATGAAAGAGTCAATATTTTTTTTTACGCAAACGAATGGAGAAAAAAAACGATGAGAGAGATACGCGTTAAATTTGGTCAAATTCCTAAATTCCTAAATTCCTAAATTACTTTTCATTCTCTTCTCTGCTTATATTTCACGTGGTATGCGTGAAAATCTGGTAGGTATTTCGCTAGAAAGGATGACAACGACGACATAGTACGAGTTTGGATAACTTACAACAAGAGAGAAGAGATACGGTGTGCGACAATAGAGCGAACCGTGTTTGGTTTTGCTCGTCAGGCGGGTGGTATCGTAGTACGGCCGGCACGTTAAATGAGTTCTGCATATAACAGGTAATATCGTAAATTCACAGCCACTACGATGGCATTAACCCACGCTTCACTGGATGAGTGCTGGAATATAATCGAGCCGACTCGACCTGAAGATGATGCCCGGGATATTCTCCTCTGGTGTGCTTTACCATCGCCACCATCAGTAGAGACACTCACCGACCCTAAATTCGTAAGATTATCCAAGATATCCTGTGATTAATACTATCGGTGGTCTTCGTACCTTACGACGTACATCGCTCATCGATTCCCGTATTACGAAAAAAGATATCCTCGTCTGTTAGATACATACGAGTATATGTACTTTCCGATATTTTATCTACGTATTCCAATAATCCTATCTAAGAGAACGTTTGAATCTTTTTGATAAATCGTTTCTCAACAATCGTTGAAATATTCGTTGGTTCTTTCTTTTTCTTTTCTTCTTTCCTTCTTTTTTCTTTTTCTTTTTGTGCTTGTTTTTATTTTTTATTTTTTATTATGATATTCATTGACTCTATTAACCTTTAGGATGATGAAAAGCTCGAATTGATATCGATTATAGAGCATTTTGTTATGCCAAACAAAGATGCGCATCGTCGAGAGTAATCGGCTCGAAGAACTGGCGTAAATAATTTACTTGGAACAATGAAATGCCCATTCTCTTTCAAGAACGTTCTTTAAATGGAGGAGACGTTAATAATCGTTTGCTCGAACGACAAAGTCTTAATGGGTAGTCGATAATCTTCGAGTTGAGCCTCGGCGTTCTTAAGCGTATCGATTAACGCCATTAATATCTTCTCTTCTTCCCCTTCTTCTTCCTCTTCTTCTTCTTCTTCGTCTTCTTCGTAGATTCGTTGGCTCGTTCATGAGATACAGGCTCGCTTAACGGAGTAACGTTCTCGTCCGAGCGACTAGAAGAGTTTCATAGGAAATTAAGCAGACCGAACTGATAAGTTATTGCATCGAAGTAGTGCTGAAATAAGAAAAAGAAAAAGAAGAAGAGACGAAAGGTCGAGAAAGTAAGAAGGTAAGAAGAAAAGGACGGGTCTTTTCCGTTAAACGAGATCGTGGATTGGAAATAAATTTAATAATAGAACGCACGGATATCGAAAACCATTATTACGTTAGAGTGCTTCCAGAAGGAACTGTAAAGATTGAAATTTTGCATATCTGTTATCGATTGAGTTCGTAACTTACTTATCGAGCTGCAGATATTTCGTGGACTAATATTTTGCATTCCGCACAAATTGTATTCAGTCACGTTTGACCTAGCTATCTGTTTCTTTCTCTTTCTCTCTCTGTCCCTCTCTCTCTCTCTCTCTCTCTCTCTCTCTCTCTCTCTCTCTCTCTCTCTCTCTCTCTCGTCTTTCTATCCGATTTGATCTTCAACACCGTCCCGTGTTTTTCTTCCGAATTCGTCGGACCGATAAATTCGATCTTTGGCATGTTAGATCGAAACGAACACGTTTTCACTAGGCGTTATCGTAATCGCATAAGCGGTAAGTATACGAGAAAACACGTTCGTCCGATCATCGACTCCTTTCGGTACTACGAACTTTAACGAGTAATTAGGAAATGTGACACGCGAATAGGGATTAAATTCTCATCCCATTGTTACTTCGTCGCTTTCTGATCTCCCTCGCGCGGCTTAACGCTTTAATCTGTTCCGTGCTGGGAAAGTTTCGCTCGTTGGATTTTCACGAGGGGATGATTATGGGGGGGGAGTGAGATACTGCGTGTTCGGAATAATAATTGTTGTGGTTTGGAGATATCGTTAAAACGTGCCCCAGCATATTAAGGCATTGCGGATAATTGTACGTTTATTGATTCGGAAAGGTTACGATGCCTCTCCTACGAGAAAGGATGTCATGCAATACGCGTCTTCTAAATGCTTTCGTGTTTTATTTACGAGAGCTCGGAAAGAAAAAGAAAGGAAACTTGGTTTCATTGCTTCCGTTATTGCCGTCGGGAAATGGTTCTTTTCTACTATATATTTCTAACTTGAAAACTAATCAACTGATCATCGTTACTTCACACCTCCACAGACACACACGCACGCACAAACACACAATTCTGTTAATTGATAAACTGAAATATGATATATAAGCTCGTAAAAAAAAGAAGAAGGAACAAGACATTCGAAGACGAGGTTCAGTAATATTTCGAAAAAATGAAAGTACAGCTTCGGTTTACCGGCTGACCTAGTATCTTGATCAAGAGGTAAAAGCACGGGGGAAAGGCGTATCGAGCTGTAGTACGTTGTACGGCTAAAATATGCCGCGCCCTTATAACTTCAGCCACCTTTTACCCTCGAAAACAAAAAATGCAAAAAAAAAAAAAGTAACACCGAACACTCCTTTTGTTTCATCGCCAAACGAAAAGCATAGACACGGAGAAAGACGAATACACAACGACGACGACGACGACGCCAACTACGACGACGTCGGCGACGGCGACGGCGACGATTTACAACATCTGATTCAACGCCATAAAGGATTCCGAAAGGAATCGCTAAAGTAGCGACTGTAAGTGGTGAGAATAGTTGTATATGGACGGAGTTTCTTATTTACGAGAGATGAGGAAAAAAGATTTGGGCGTTTCACGAAGTAGAGAGACTTTTAGATAATTCGTTATTTATATCTACGTCGTGCTTAAGAAATCTTAATCTATCTGTTCGCGATAACTCTTCGTCCGCGCGAGGAGAATCTTTTTCTTGAGGTTTCATCGCTCGTTTCCTTACGTATGTGCGCCTTCCGGACCTAACTTTTTCGTCCCACGGCTATTTATCACTCCCCAACGAGTAGCCAGCCGCTTTCACCTCTACCCCTTCTCTTTCATCTCTTCTTCTTCTTCTTCTTCCACCTCTTTCTCTCTTCTTTCATTCCCCGCTCGAATCGCTTCCGGTTTTCTTACTAGCAAAGATTTTCAGAAGCGAACGACGCGATGCTTCTTCCCTTCTCCTGCGGCTTCTTTTTTCCTCGGTTGTCTCGAACGTGGCCTTCGTAGGAACGTAGAGAACGTACGGTGGAGTGAGAGAGTTAAGTTCGAGTGAAAAGCGAACCTCGATGGTATGATAAGGATAGTGAGCGAGAAAAGGTAAAGGAGAAGAAGGAAGACGAGCTGGAAGAAAATGACGAAGAGAAGGAGAGGTAAAGAGGAAGGGTCGTGCCAACGAATATGACATTTTTCGAAGACGCCGAGCTCCGATGACACGAGAAAGAACGTCGCATCGTTGTCGACGTACCTAGCTTACCCCCTTACCTTACTCACCCAACTTTATCCTACTTTTACGCGTTCTCCTTTCTTCTTTTTTTTTCTTCTTCGACATGCGAAAGATTAAACCCCCGCTTTTTATAGTGACGTGCACGGTGAAGAGCCCAACCGTGTACCTACCTACTTACTTTCCTCACGCGAGGCTATTTACCAACTTTCCATGTATATCGAACGACGCTCGTTATTTCTCTCTCTCTCTCTCTCTCTCTCTCTCTCTCTCTCTTTCTCTCTCTCTCTCTCCCTTCCTCCCCGACCCTCTTTTTTATTATAAGATTGCACGAAAGAATGGATCGTCTCGTGGTAGTACGTAAAAGACGTCACCTAACCACCAAATAGACTAACATCGTTTTTCGAATCAAAAAAGAAATATTAATCAATACCGCGTACAAAGATAACGGAGATCGTATATCACGAAAATGTGATATAAATAACGCGTGCGTTGTATAACTCGACGACGCTTACTTGCATGAAAATTGTACAAAGACGAAATTAAAAGGAAATTTTATGAAAAGTGTCCAAGGAACAATTTACTATTCGTCGGTATAATAAATTTTAAGAAATCAAATAAATTATTTGATATCAATTGATCATGTTACTCGATTCATCTTCCATACATTCAAACCCACTATAGCATCGTCCATTCTTGAAGCTTTTTAACGCTCCTCGGTAACACCTTCTTTTCGTTCTTTTCGAACTATCTTACGTCAGCAAAAGCTCGCCATGCTCCGGCGCGTCTCTTGGCACGACCGAGCCTCCGGCAAACTCGAGCGCGTCACAAGCTCGCCGCTTTTACTGTGAAAAATCTTCACCGTTGATTCTTATTTTATAAAATGTTTCGAGAAATCTCTCTCTCTCTCTCTCTCTCTCTCTCTCTCTCTCTTTCTCTCACTTTTTCTCTTTTTCTCTCTCTTTCTCTCTTTCTCTCTCTTTCTTTCTATCTCTTCCTTTCTCTCGTTTTTTCTATTTATCTCTTTCTCTCTCTCACTCTCCATCTCTTTCTCTTCCTCGGTATCGGAAGAGCACGTAAACGGGAAATTACATTTTGCTTTCTACCTGGCGATGGTCTCGCTACGTGTATTCATTTCTTTCGTCCTACGAAACGAATGAAAAATCAAGGATACCCATTGATATAGGTTTTATACGCTAGCTTCTCATAATAAATCCGTATGTCCGTTTTAGTACATTTTCTACACATTTATTAGAAAATCTTGTCGAGATTTATTCGTATTAACCGGAAAGCGATTTCGCAGAAGTGTCCAACTAGAAATATCCTTTGATGTTAACACGCATATGAGAAAATTTTTTGCTTTTCCTCTCTCTCTCTCTCTCTCTCTCTCTCTCTCTCTCTCTCTCTCTTTCTCTCTCACACACACTTTTATGGAAAACATCAGTACGAATAAAATGTGTTTGGTGGTAAATGAAGCGACGTAAAAGGTCGAGAATTGTGGCACACAGAGAAAGCTCGTTTCCAAGGGAATCGCATGAACTCTGGCGGCCAGTCAGAAATCATATCTCATTTTCGGCGAGAAACGTCTGCCTGTCTCTCTTTCTCTCTTTCTCTCCTCTCTCTCTCTCTCTCTTTCTCTTTCTCTCTCCGTCTCTCCCTATGTCCCTTTTTTCCATCCATCTACCTCTTCTCCTCGTTCGCTGCACGAGGAGTATTACCAGCGGGATAGGAAAAAATTATGCAGCTAATCAAGAATCGCGTCTGTCGGTCCCTCGCGCGATATATCACGGAAGGATCCAGCGCGAGAAATGGCCGGGTCGGTCGACAGGTCGGATGGGTGATTTCAACGAAATGGGGAGAAGGTTGAGAGAGAGAGAGAGAGAGAGAGAGAGAGAGAGAGAGAGAGGAGACAGAAAGAGAGAGAAGGAAAGGTCTAGCCTTCGAAGCCAAGTCGACTCGAGCCATCGCTACCTACCACTACCATCGCTGCCACCTTCCGCGCATTTGACTTTACGAGGCGCCATCGCTCATAGAATCTTCGCTGCGATCTTTTGCGAGACCCCCTTGGGAGCTACTGGATGAGGGAGAAAAATGTCGGAGCTCGGTGGATCGATGAGTTTGCATTAAACATCTCGAGCGGGATTCCTCGTGCGAACTCGTTCTCGCGTTTCATACCATCGCCGATGATTTTTGCAAATCTTTCTTCTCCTCGTTTATTTTTTGTAGAATAAAAAAAAAGGAATGAAAAGAAAAGAAGAAAAAGGAGTTCTCTTTATGAAGATACTAAACAATCTCTCTCTCTCTCTTTCTATCTATCGTTCTCTCCCTTTGCTTTTCTCGATTAAAAATAGAATAATCCCACAAACAGTGAAAACAAATCAATCGAAAGATGTATCCCAACAGACCGGATGATCGAAGATGAAAGAGAATTTGTCATTGTTTCTTTCTTGAATTTTCTCGTAGATTTAAAGTCGAAGCATAGCGAATATAGTTTACGAAGAGATAGCAAAAGACTTTAGGAGAGCGAGTCTTCCCTTTCCTTTCCGGTAGGTTTCTAGCAGTAAAAGACGTGCGACTCGAGTCGAAACTAAGTGGAAAAGGAAAAGGAAAAAGACAACGAGAGAAGAAAAACGAGGACGACGGCGTCGTCGCTGTAGCCGACTACGACTACGGTAAAGGTACGAGACTCGCCCAGGGCAGTAATAATATCGGGAAGGTCGAGCTTATACTGCGGTGAGGTTTTCCCGATAGTTCGAACCCCGAACTTTCTGACGAAGTTGCGAAGCTTTAAAGCGAAAGCTTCAACGGGGTTTCGCGCCTGACGAAACTCTTTTCCTTTCCTACGAACTTGCGTGCCTGTGTGTGTGTGTGTATGAGTGTATGTGTATATAAGTAAGGAGTCGACGTTCTCGCCTCGCTTGGACTATCTTGGAAAGGAAAAAAATGATATGTTCGAAAAGAATACCGGTGGTATTAACTTCCCTCGCGAATGTACTTATCACGGAATTCTCATATTATAAAAGTTCCCGACTCGGTCCTTTCTACTTTCCCTGGCAGTTCGAATTTTCTCGCCGCCAGCGCGTTTCGGGAGTTCAACAAAGGAAGGTTTTATTACAACGTACTTCATTGTATCGTAGAGAAAAGGTCGTTATCGAAGTCTTTAATGGTCATCTTTTATCGAACGATACCTTTTTAGCGTTCTAGGAAAAGTTGGAAAAGCGTTAAGAGCCCGTCAGTACACACGAGGCGAGACCTACTTTCCACCTATGATTTCTTTTTTTTCTCTTTCTACTCTCCTCTCTCTCTCTCTTTCTCTACGAATCGGCTCGGCTATGTTGCATAAGCAGAATTCATAACTTTTCGTGAGAGATTACAATGCTTTCTTTTTTACGAAAAAGAAAGAAACAGAGAGAGAGAGAGAGAGAGAGAAATGCGACGACATTACGTCGAAGCGAAGATGAAACTTCTCGGAAATGTGAAACACGGAACTAATTAATTATTACCACTCTGGGATATAATTCTCAGAATTAATACACTGTCCGGAATAATTCGTTCGTTGGTACGTCAAAACGTGCCACAACGAAATAAATTTTAATAATAAAACGAGTATGACTGATTAACATGCGCGTATCACGCACGTAGAGATATTCGTTGCTCGTTAAAAATTAACCATACACTCTGTACCAAGTTGACATCGACTTTAGTGCCGTGCAAGCTAAAAATTAATAGGTACGTTTAACATTTCCAAAAAAACGTCTAACATTTGCGAGATACTACAGTATATAAATATTCTTCGCTATGGAAATTTTTTAACAGTTGTGAAAGTAACGATTCTATGTAACTTTTGTCCTCTTAATATTATTTAATTAATATTATGTAACAGTTTTATAATCAAAGGGCTCGTTACTTAGTAATTTTCGAAAAATTCAATAACGGGATAAGAGAAAACGATCGTTAAAACGAATTCTATATCGAAGAACCGCGCGATATCGATAAATGGTTTATTCTCTCATCGTTGTATCCGTGTCAAATCGAATTAGGCAGCAGGAAATCCGGTCGAAATCTCGACTAAACAGAGTAAATCAGGACATGCAATTACAGAAACATCGTTTCACTGTTGCAAACTCTCGGTCGAGAAGGGTCGGCAAACATTTCGGTCACGTCGAAGTGTAATGGTCAGTAAATAACAAATAACTCCGTCTAACTCCAAATTCGGAGCTTCTTCTTTTTCTTCTTCTTCTTCTTCTTCTACTTCTCGTTCTTCATTGAGAGAAACGGCCGAAGCTATTCCAAGTTCCGCGGAGTATACGCACGCGGTATGCTTTCTTAAATCCTCTCTATGCTAGTTAAAGAAAGCCCGACATAATTCGGAACACTATTTTTTCATTTTGAAAAAAGCGATATCTCTTGATATGTAATATATAATATAAATCTATTCTACCTTCTTCGAAGATACTACCTTTTTTGTTTCTTTTCGAATTTAGATACTCTTCGTTAAATTACGACGGTCGTCGATAGAGAGCACGTCGTAGCATAAATCGTGATAGACGATATAGTACCAAAGTTAAGAGAATGGCTGTCGGAGAAGAAAGGGTATCTCCACAACCTTCAATAGGAACGTTCGCTAAGGCGAAAAACGAAATTCGCGACGTTGCACTTATCCACCGAAAACGGGATCGAAATTTCTAACAAGTTCGAGTTTGTCTCGTCTTCTTATTGTACTCGAGGGCTTCGAGTCAAGTGTTCTGCCCAATTCGAGATCCCACATACGTTCACGCCAACCCCTTAAAATCCTGCGATCGCTCACATCGACCCTTCGTGATCTCGTAGCTCGGTCGCACGTACATCTTGCTCTACATGCGAAAGGGTATTCTACAGGGCGCTCTTCCGCCACAGGATTGGCCGTTCTCCGTGGGCCACGAAGGACGTTCGTAAACTTGACCATTTACTTCGGACGAGCCTGGCATATTTCTACATTACTCGCGCGAATGGACCCGAAAATACTACATCCATAATAAATATCTACCTATGTGGTGTAGGCTCGAGTTATACGACGGAATATCGATCAATTGAAAGTTCGCAAAAGTGGAGCTTTGGTTCGATTCAAAGAGAACTCATCGAAATGAATGCTTGTCGGACTCTCGAGTTCGCCTCGACCTAGAAGAACTAGAAGCTTTACGTGAAATATTTGAGACTTCTCTATTGGTGTTATCCTATATATGTACATAAATAGATACACACGTACTTACATATGTACATATATAGGCATGAACATGTACATATATATATATGTATATACATATATATATATATGTTATATATAATATATTACAGAATTCTATCGTTATTTGCTTAGGAATAGTCGAAACAAACGTTGACATCAGACAGTCTAATTATCCCACAAACGTAATACGTACCTCGCGGGCCAAAATGTACGATGCCTGTCACAAGTAGTGTGTACTATTTCTAAGCAACCACACCAACGTCAACTTCTCGCTTCTCACCCTTTCTCTCACGATTCTTTCGAGCAAAGAGTAAACATGTAGACTGCGAACTTTCGAGCTGTCCGGATTCTCGTATTCACGAGCTCGCTCGACTGCGTTCTGCTTTTTGTTCCCGGTATACAGGTACTCCGCAAATATCTCGAAACGTGCAATTTCACATGGATTACAATACAAGCACTTTGCCACAGGATTATTTGCTTTATCCAATTTACTTTACGATTCACAACCGCGACCCTTTTCACTTTGAGAGCCACTCTCTAAGAAAGGATTATTAATATCTTCGTTCCCTGAACTTTACAAAGAAATACTTTAAGATGGAATTCTCGCTACTCGCAGAGGAACATCGAGAAAAATAAAAAAGGAACGAGTGAGAAAGAAAGAAAGCTTGGACTTTAACGTCCAATGGAGAACACGAAATAATATCGTGACGTTTCACTTTTGAAAAATAGCCAAGACAATTTTTGCACGTGTCTATCATCGAGTAATGCTTTATTTTCTTAAAAAAAAAAAAAAAAAAAAAGAAAAAAAAAGAAAAAGGTTCGTGACATGAACAGTCACGGCGAGAAGAAACTTTAGAAAATTTCGTTTGATGCAAGAAAACGGTAACATGGTGAATGTATTCACAAGAGAAAATCTGTTTACAGCGACTCTATTTACGTAACATGTGTGGTACCCTATGCAAACCATTCAGCTAATAGAATATATTCACGGTTTTGCCCCCCGAGGAAACATAAGGGGTTCAGACCCCGTGACTGGTAACCACTCCGCTGGTATGTCGTTATCGCAAATTCGCTCCCTCTTCCTCTTCCTCATTTTCCTCTTTTCATGGCTCGAAACTTAACAATGCAGCTAGCGGTGCCTGGCACTGCTTTCTCCCTGCCTCTTCTCCTCTTCCACTATTTCATCGACGAACCACTCTCTGCTTCGCGCCGTTACCATAATTGCCAGGAAAACCCCCGTCGACCGTTAAATCTTCTCGTCCTATAATCCTCGTGGTTTCTCTCGTGTCACGCGATTTATCCTTGTCTTTCCTAAATTCCCAATTGAATCGATTAACTCTTTCTCTCTCTCCCTCCCTCTCTCTCTCTCTCTCTCTCTCTCTCTCTCTCTCTTTCTCTCTTTCTCTCCCTCCCTTAGCTATCGATTTTCGATCATACCAACATTATTCAAAGGATCTCCGTTGACTTTAAAGATACTTTCGGTTATGTTTTAACTAAATATCTCCTCAATACTTTAATCAACACCTTTCATCTTTCTTTAATCACTTCGTCGGAAAATATTTTGTAAAAGTAGCTCGTTATAACGTTACGAGGAATATTGCCGGCGACGTTATCGTCGTAGTTTAATACTTTTATTAAATACCTAACACTTCTCTCGAGAATGAGGACGGTTATAGAACGAAGACCAGTTATCGCCTTGTCGGAGGAAAGTTCAATGTCGATGAGAAACTCTATAGGAAAAGAACATCGTTAATGATGTTATCGATGCTCGACGAAGTTAGAACTCTCGAATATCTATTTTTCGATACGAACCACCAAAATTACAAATGGACGAGGAAATTTTAACTATGCAAATAATCTAGCCTTTATCGAATATAAATGTTTACTGCATATACATAAGTTAATGGATATGTCGAAGATATGATTTCCACAAAACATATTCAAATCATGAATTATTATTTCATACGTAGTGGAGAAATTGCGATCGAAATGTGATTGTCTATCCATCGTTCTATCCTTTCGCTTAGCTATCCCATCCAACTCGAAACTCCTATTGGAATAGTTAAAATATTTAAATCAGCGGTACGTGCACGTAAAGTAGCTTTCGTTAAAATAACATTTGACGGTACAATACGCGCGAATCCAGGCGGTACAGGTCGCGGCCAACTTTACAGGCCGCTGCCAACGCTGCTGGCGCACTGTTGAATATTTTAATTGAGTAATTAGAAAGCCACGTTTCTCTTGACTTCGTTTACGGCTGCGCCAGAAGGTGCTCGTTCCGACTCCGAATTAACTTTCACCTTTAATACTTTTACGGTTTTGACAAACGAACGAACGAACAAACGAACGAACGAACGTAGCATCGAAAGAACGAACGAACGAACGAACGAAAGAACGAACGAAAGAACGAACGTAACTACTTGCGTATGTATTACAGTGCGATTAGAGAAAAAAAAAACAACAGAAGTTAGAAAAGAGTAGACAAAACGTTCCTAGCGCGAAACAGAAGACGCATTGTATTCAGGCTTTTAAAGCATCTTCATTATGCTAATGGCTACTCGTATTTTCCCGAGAATCATACGAACTTAGATATGTACGTACCAGCGTATATGTGTTCGGTGAAAGCTCCTAAAGAAAAAAGGAGTTTTCAGTTTTCTCTTTTCCATCTGCGGAATTTTCGAATTTTATCGCGCGATATTTCATTTTTTGAGAGGACGCAACGGTTCTTTCGGAAGAGCTGGGCTATTTCGTATCCATAGCGTCGCAGTCGAAATCGATGTAAATCGAGAAACGCACCGGGGAGGAAAACGATCGCCGGAGACAAAGCAGTGGTGTAGAACGAACGCTTCGGTCCGTGCCGAGAGACCGAAATTCGATGTTCGAAATCAACGATACGACGATACTTTCAAAGTATAGCTCTGTTGTCGTCGTCGTCGTCGTCGTCGTCGTCGTCGTCGTCGTCGTCGTTTCAAGCTCGAGACTATCCCACGCGCTACTTGCATGGGAAAGTACAAGAGCTCGTTGGAAAACTATTCGATAGAAGTGTCTCCTACTGATATTTGTTTCCTCTCTCGATGTTGTCATATAGAAAACGATAAACAAATATCGTTCTGGGTCAACGGTATTCTCTTTCTCTCTTTCTCTCTCTTTTTCTTTTTCTATCTCTCAACAAAACCAAATCTGGATATCTTCATTCCATGTTAAACGTTTAAACCAAAGAATATACTCTCTCTCTCCTTCTCTTCTTTTTCTTCTACGGCTTCGAAATTGGGAATAAACTTGGAATAAAATAAAAGAAAGAATGAGAGAAGAGTGAGAGGGAAAGAGAAGGAGAGACACGATCGTTGACCGCAACGTGGCCAAATTCGAAACCGAAATCGACGATACGAGACCTCCCTTTCTCTCGCTTCCTCTCTCATCCTTTTTCTCTTTCTATCCTATTCAACGTTTTACCACCGAAAGGTATCGCCCTACCGTGCTTTTGGCCAAGTTCTCGAATCTTGGGGGTGCGGCTCGAAGAACTCGGCGTACGTGCCGAGACTCGAAGGTACGAACTTTGGGTGCTAGCCAAGAGGCGTGGAGCCTTGTTCTCTCTTTCTCTTTCTCTCTCTTTCTCTCTCTCTCTCTCTCTCTCTCTCTCTCTCTCTCTTCCCTTCTCCTCCTCCCTCTCTCGATTTTCTTGTTCTTATCCTTTTTCCTTCTTTTCTCTTGGACTACGATATTTTTTCTCGGTCACCGGCCTGTCAACGAAGTATTGTTCCCGCAAAACGAAGAAGGTATACGGTCGAATTTATATATGGTGCACGAGATGGTGGTGCAACGTATGCGGTCAGAATATGTACTAAAGTGTGTAACCACTGAAAAGGGATACACTGTGGCAAGATGTTGCCTGGTAATAGTTTAGTTTGAAAAGGACCGATGGTGAAAATAAATCCATTAGGAAATTTACATTTATTTCTCAGATATTCCGATCTGATTTATAAAAATATTTGATAACATCAAAATCGTTATTAATTATTGTTAAGAATTTAATTTTTCGTTGGAAAAAATTAATACAGATATTAACGAAGCTTGGTAATAAAAATAACGATCCCCTAAAAATAATGGAATGGATCGATACCTCCGTCGAAGCTCTCCTCGCGCTCTTATTCCTTTATCTATCGTCTCCACTTTCATATTTCATATCTCTCAGCGTAAATCCAATCTGCGCGGAATGAAAAATGTTTCACTCGGAAATTGTATGACGTATATCTCATATCGTAAGCTTTTACACGCCTCTCCCATAAAGCTCTCTCTTATTTAGATAAATATCGTAATTATTTTGATGCAGGTTTGAGAAAAAAATAAGAAAAAAATCACGGACATCGCAACGGTAAATTTTACATTATTTAATAATCGATTAAATTGTAAGTTTTCAAAGCATAATTAAAATGTTGAGATAAAAGATCGTAATATTCAAAATTATTTCACCTTATCGTCTTAGCGATCTGTTTACGATATAAATAATCCCATTGACGTCCGTTGTATCGAACGAGTGAAATATCAAAAATCGAAAAATGTAACAAGAAAAAAAGAAAAATAAATTAACTTACATTTATTAAAGAATTCAAATAGTTTATCGAGGATTAATCGACTCGCGATGCATTCGGCCTTGCCTTTATCTTCGTCATGTAACGGCTTTTCATAACGCGGTAAAAATCACTGACACGTTCGTAATGCACTTCCAACAGAATCCGCTTCCATGGCGGGCGAATGTGTGCCGCTACTCGACAATACACCGCGTATTTATCGTTCCTCGCCCTCCCAACAGAATTGAGGCACGGACCTGTGCATTCGTGAAAAGAAAAAAAAGGAACAATCGCAATCGTTCTCAATCCATCCGCCTCCCACTCCCCCGGACTCCATCGACCGATTTACCACCAACGCAGAGATCCTATCGACGCAGAGATAGAGAAATAATTTTACGTCGACTCGTCAGCGTCCCGCATTGCGTTCGCTCGCGGCTCGTCGATGCCTTTGAGCGTTTCTTCACAATACGCGCGATATTGCACCGATATCGTCCGACGATTTCCGACAATTTTACGTCTACCTGCCTCATACAAATTTCAATTTCTGGCAGTCGCGTCGCACTGCCCATCTCCCTCACCCTACTTGCCTCGAACACAATGGGGAAATTCTATCGAGCTTGTCGTTTCTCGTATGCTCGCAACATCGACGAATCTTTGCTTTTCTTTTGTTATTTTATTCAATCATCTTTGAACTTGGAATATATTTCCTCATTGTAAAAAGAAATAAATAAAGAAACAGATAACATAATTTCATTGATTAACAGATTTTTAACACGATTTCGCGAAATAGATAAACGATAAACCAATCCTACCAATCATTATTATCCTACCGCTCGAATATTATTTTACTCGATAGAAATATTTAATGGCATTAATATACAAATATATAAATGTAGAGGTGTAGAAATCATCTCGAGAATACAAATCGCTTTAACACCATTTGGAAGTAAGAAAAGAGAAATATGCAATGATAAAGGATAAGGAAGAGCGAAAGAGAAACAAAGAGAACAGGAACACTGAACTTCACTTATTGTTAGATATTAGTTTATAAACTATGTACAGTAATTTCAGGTTCAAAGGAGACTGATTATAGATAGGTGAAATCGTGGTGTTCCATAACAGACAGTTAAAATTTTATAATGTACTCTCGACAGCGATAGTACAATGTATTACCTACTCCCTCTTCCTCCTTTCCTTTCTCTCTCTCTCTCTCTCTCTCTCCCTTTCTCTTTCTCTCTCTCTCCTTCTCTCTCACTCTCCCTTACACACTCTCCCTCTGGCTCTTCCTTCTATTTCCAGCACGCTCCGTACAAATACAATTACCTTGGGGCTGCAAAGTTGGCAAAGTTATCCTAGACTACAAGCAAGGTCTCGCTGATCCTAACGCTGCAGACACGGAAGGATAAAGCAACCAACTGTGTTCATTCGTTTCAGTCTCGATATCTATCCTTTGTCCTTCGGAAACTCACTGATACGACTACATCGTTTCAATTGCAAGATTATGTTGACACCATTTGTTTTTCTCTTGTTCTTTAATCTACTTTTTTCGGACGATCGCAAACAATAAAAAAGTACAAAGAAAAAAAAATAATTAAAACAAGCTCGATCATCGTCCGTGTTCTCTACAAAAAACGTTTCTCTTTTTCGTAGGTGAGTCCGGCAGCGTGAGCAGTGTGAACGTCGATCACGGTAAGCCGACGAATTCATGGGCCAGACCTCAATTCGACGACATCGCACCAAAAAATATCACTGCCATCGTTGGTCAGACGGCGGAGCTTAATTGTTACGTTAAACGTCCAGGTGATCGTGTGGTGAGTAAAACGATGTATCGTATAACACTGTGTTGATAATTTTCTTGCAATAATCTCCGTTCGGCCACTTAAGTAAGCTCGTTAAGCTTGTTAAGTAGAGGCGATCAGTATCGTTCGTAATTGCCAGTCTAAAAAACGATAAGAGAATTCGCAAGTGCCTCGAGCACGTGATTCCCATGAATCGTTCATGTAACGTGTTAAAGTTATCGAAAAGATTCGTGATAGAAAGAGAAGAAAGAAAGGTACAGAAGAGAAGAGAGAGAGAAAGAGAGAGAAAGAGAGAGAAAAGGAATGAAGGAAAAAAATAGATGATGGATAACGATGCACGATATAACGCAAATTATGAGAACGCATGCTATAGAAAAGGTGCTTGACTAAAAAAATATGGGATTATCGATTCGAAGGTTCATGCCTTGGAGCGAGAGCGCGAACTCGCATTTTTTGGCGATCTTTTTCTAAAAAGAAATTCTTCAATGGCGCATATGCCGACAAGTTGAAAGAGCCTGCCTACGTTCGAGTAGAACGACTCTTCGAATTCTATCGAGCGCGAGGAGAACCTTTAAAGGTCCTTATATAGTAGAATCTCGTATGAATAGCCTGGCTAGATGGCTGGTTGGTTGGTTGGTTGGTACCTAACGCACTTAACCGTATATGATTATCACGTGCAAGCATTTAGGCGCGACTGCGACGAAATAATAATCGGACGTCTGCTTATTAAATAATAATATTAAGGTAACTATGCTTTCTAGAATGTCGCCGGTACCGTCGTTCTCGGTGTTCCGCCTAATCTCGCGCTCTGTGATTACGATAATAGGGCAGGGATTTGCATTTAACGCTTGGACGTCCCTAGCGAGAGCTGCACCGAGTTCACTCGTTTGTTTGCTTATTACTATTATTATGTTGTGAGTGCAAGTAACGGAAGAAAAAACATACGCGAAAATATCGGATAGAATGAGAAAAGGAAAAAAAAAGAGAGGGAGAGGAAAGAGAAAAGAAAAAGAAGCAAATTCTGGGAGATTTCGAGTCGGACGATTTCAGCGGCGGTATCAACGCTGTGGAAAATTTCCAAGGAATAAATTATTTATTGAAAACCGAACACGCAACGAGTGCGAAATCGTAATTGAACGGATGTAGTCCGTTTCACGATTCGTTCGTTCATTTGTTCGTTCATTCGCATGTACCGAGCTTGTAACGCCATACTTTATAGTTAACTACATACGCGTATCTATATAGCGAACGATACACATATGCCCTATAATTAAGCGTTTAATTGCGTGGTACTCGAAGATACGTACGTTCGAACAAGTTCTCTATCTCTCTTAACGTAATTTAACAGGCGTTCGTAAAACGCGATAGATTTTAATTGCATCAAGAAGTGGAAAAAGCTACTGTACTTTCGCCCTTAATGAAAGTCTGGAAGTCGAGACGCGCTTTTATAAACATCCTACAAATAAAAACTGGTTCTTGAACGAAACCCTCGCACCTCTCTCTCCCTCTCTGTTTTTCTCTTTCTCTCACTATCCCTTTCTCTCTCTATCTATTTCTCTCGAGTACACCAAGATTTAATCAGATTTCTATCCTACGAGTTCTTCCACTTCTACTTCCTCCTCCTACTTCCCAATTATTGTAACTGCTTTGCAACTTTGAAAAACTTGGCTCTTTCTTCCTTTTTACTATACAGCCTTTTCTGCTTACCGCCTGCCTCCATTCTTCCATTGCCTTTACGGTTCGTGGAATAGACGAAGGCCCCTTACCTCGACTCCATCGTCGTTCAAAATGCGCGACTTTCATCGTTCGTAATTATCTGTAATTATGCATCGGACCTCTCTCAACGATCGTTTCTGTTTACTCACGAAGATATTCGAAAGTTTTGTAACATCGTAATCATTCTCGTAAGTTTACGCTTCTGGACGTAACGTAAATCACGCTCGTTGGGAAGCGGAAACTTTCTTCGTCCTACTATTAATGGAATCTTGATACGCTTAGAAACTGAATTAATAGTACTACACTACGAATTGTAGGATCCCGAGCGAGTTTGATCAAGATTCAAATTTTATACTAGAATATTGACATATATATATATATATATATATATATATATATATATATCGATCGAATTACAGAGAAATCGAACTGTTCCGTTGCGAGATGATATGAGCACAAAAGATTTTGGATAATCACGAGCCCTTGCAAATTAGCAGTAGTTTCAATATGCATATCGAGTCCGAGAGATATTCTAGTAAATTTAATGACCGTGTAACATTCACTTCCACTGCATATCCTAATGGAGTTTCGGTGGAAAGCCGAGCACCGCGTGTTCGTACTTCCACACATGTTCTTTATGTAGAAGTAGATGATATCGTGGAACGCGTACCCATTATAGTCGTAAATATGAATATCTATTAAACGTTAATGTTATGGTCGAATATTGTACGGATACAAATGAACGTCATCGGATCCGTTTAAATATATTAATAAATGGAGATATAGTACAAAGACCTATGATCCGATACGATAATATAACGTAATTATTATAAGAGAAGAGACAAAAACTTCTTCACGAATTCGATTTCAATAAAGATATATATATAGAGAGAGAGAAAGAGAGAGAGAGAGAGAGAGAGAGAGAGAGTCCTTGTCGATAAAAATCACTATTTTTTGATCTCTGAAGTATGCTTAGAGACGGGAAAGGTATTCGTTAAATCTCTAGTTTCATCCTAGCTACCCTCTGAAAATTCTAAAATAGTGGTATGAGATATATGATATATGTAAATGAACGTACATAGATTCGATATATAGGCGATAGTTCGTTAGTATAGGTAGAATATGTAGGTAGAGGGGTTTTGGCCACACAAGGGTTACCTTTTAATTGCCAGATACGAGAGTCTCGAACGCGTGGGAAGAAGCGAATACCGGTTAGAACAGGATCGTGCAGTCGAGCAGGGGGTGGCTTCAACCTGGCTCCAAGCTGGCTTTCAACCTGGCCTCGGCCAAATGAACCGATCAAGCATACTCGACGAAGTGACTGCAAGGGATATGGGTCTGTTCGATTCTCTCTCCTATCTCTTGCAACACGTATATGTATGTACATATCTAACGTATAGACATTACACGAGCGAAACAGAAAACCGTTCATACACATCAACTACACCTGTGTCCGGTAATGATCAAAGCCCTTTAAGATCCGTTCCATGAACGGCATTGATGCGGTATACTACCGGATTTCGGCACTTCGAATTTTCCTTCAAAGTTACCTATTGCATCCGTTGAAATTTATAAATCCGTGTTACGTTCGATGGTCATTCATTCCGTCGTGGCTTTTAAAACGGTGGAAAGAAAATGGATAGAGGATAGAGGTCGGTTCTGTTGAAAGACGGATAAAAAGAAAAAAACGAATCGATCGATCGAACGACGTATTAATTAACGTTCCTGCTCTTCGGCATCGTTAAATGACAAACGACACTCGGGGCAACTCGAATCGATGACGATACGCTGCTTTCGAGAATATTAAAATCTCGAAAGAAAACCGACAAAGGTATCCGGGTCTGTGAGTTTCGAATTCCAATCAACCTTTTTTTTTATTCTTTTCTTGAAACAAGCGCGTGTTCCGTGATTAAACCGAAATAAAAAGCGTCGAAAAAGGCATCGAGGATTCGTTGAAAATTGGTCTTATTTAACCACGATAATCTTTTCCATATAAAAAGCAATCGCGTTTCGAAGATATCTCCGAAGGATATCTCACGGATCTCATCGATCTTTCCGTTTGAACCTATGTACTGGAACCTATCTCTGACGCAACCAAAAATATGATATTTATGCATCGCATATATCAACGAATCACGACACATTCCCGTTCTACTCCCATCGAAAACTCGAGATAACGAATTTTATTATAACGCTCGGTCCTTCGCAAATCGTAAATCTGTGCGGGATGGTAATGTACGCGAGCCGAAAGTCGCGAAAAATTTGCGCGAGCACGAACTTTCGCGGAAGTAAATTTGAAAAAGATTGCGAGAAACTTCGTTCCGCCAGCGTTTCTCGCGAATTTGAAAAGAGAAAAATTTATACATACGTACATACATATATCCATATATACATACATCATACATATATATACATACATACATACGTACGTACGTACGCAATTCTAATCGTAAACGTCGCGTTAATGTCGTGAAAATTCCAAAATCCTTTCGATTCGAAAAGGAGATAGCGAATTATTAGACAAGGACAACGTCTTGAAAGGGGATAGAAAGAGAAATAGATATAGAACAAGAAACAAAAATCTATAAACGTTCCTTTCAGATTCTAGAATGAAAAAGGGACGAGGAAAAAAAGAATGAAGTAAGGGAAAAGAAAGAAGAAAATGTTGACGATAATTTCCCGTCTGGATCGTGCTAATTTATATGACAATCTGGGCAGTCGAATTACTGCTTGTTAACGAGTAACGCGGTAAATGTAATTCGTCGAAATGAAATGGCAACACTACTATGTAAGGGAAGGAAGGGAAAACGTTGATTGTTAAATTACCTCTTCGTTTGAGGAAAAGTGGATGCAGCATCCCTGCTTTGCACATCTCTCTCTCTCTTTCTCTCTCTCTCTCTCTCTCTCTCTCTCTCTCTCTCTCTCTCTATCTATCTATCTATCTATCTATCTATCTATCTATCTCTCTGTCTCTCTTTGTTTCCTTCTTGCTTTCTGTAGAAGCAAAACACTGAATTTGATTGCACGATCGCTCCCACCTCTACGCTTGAAATAGTTTGAATGGCTTAGGTTTAATCGTGTATCTACGCCGGTTGATTCTGGATGCGTAACTATAGAAGGAATTCGGAATGTGCGTTATCTGGAAGCTAAACGTATGTACGTGTAGCAGCCTGTGTATATCCCTATATAGAATATATATATATATACATAGGTATGTATGTATATACGTGTGGCAACACGTTCTGAACCCTACGTGCCGACTCTCTTCGTTTTCATTACGAGTAATTGATTAGCCGAGCCGCCGACATCACGGAAGACGAATCGAATTGAACGTCCAATACTTTCTCAACTTCTCACGTACGAAATCCCTCTCATTCTCTTTCTTTGGTTTTCTCTCATTTTCGAAATGGAAACACCCTGAAATTAAGAGTCGATGTTCTCCATCGAACTAAATGTCAACCGTCTACCGATGAATTAACAATCAGCAAATACGATCGATCTATTTAAGGAAAAAGGGAAAAAGTGTGAACATACGAATTTACATAAGAGAATACAGCTGTTATTCTATACAACGATCTAATGTGCATACGCACGTACACATATCCACGTATATTTAACTTTACGAGTATCGAAGGTTCAAAGAAGAATCTGTATGTATAGCGAAAGCTATTAATAGCCATATACTATAAATATCGGGAAATACGTGCCAGAATATAAGAAGTAATGCGCTTTTAAGCCACGACTCTCTCTCGGATAGAGGGGAATGGCCACTAATAACCGTAAAATTATTGCGTTTGAAAATGTAGGTCGCTTCCAACAAAAGATCGCTAGTCGAGATAAACAACGCTGTTCGGTCCACCCACACCCTCTCTCTCTCTCTCTCTCTCTCTCTCTCTCTCTCTCTCTCTCTCTCTTGGTACATACTACCATCATGGTTCTGCGAAGAACTCGTTCGTCGCTTTGATAATATAAAAAATTGTTTTCTCGTTTCGCCAACTCGTATTTTCATCAATATTTCTTCGTGAAATGTATTTTTACGATTCTATCCCAAATATTTCCTATTTTTCATGAAATCTCCATACGTTCGCGTTTGCATTAGGCCGAATTAAATATCGAACAATGAAATGAATTTTGAACAACATTGATCGAAAAAGAAAAAAACAGCACGGGAACAGGCGCGAGGGGACAAGCCGCGATCGCGTTGCTATTTAAATACAAACGAATATACATGTGGTATGGTATCCGTAAATTGAATGGGAACTATAGTATAGCTTCGCAATAGCTTCGATAAACAAAAGACTACCGAGGTGTAATGTTCCAAGTGGCTCGACGGGGTAGTGCGGTGTACACCGCGATAGCCTTTCATTTCGCCCTGGTAACTCCGATAATTGATTTAACGCTGGATCAGGAAGGTAATACATATAACTGCTTTGTACAGGAGCGGAGATGAGGATGAGGATGGGGACGAAAGCTGGAAGAGAGGGAAGAAACCGTAGGAAGAGGAGGTGAAGGAGGTCCCAGCAAGGGGTTCCGTTTAAACTTAGTTTAATTAAACCGTGGATTTATTGGGCAACGCTTGATAGGCGCGCACGAAGACACTAACGGCGTGGTAGCGAGGCGACAAGGTGCTGTGTATAGTATACTTGCACCAAGTTAAAGGGGTTGTTGTGCCATTTACCCTTACCGACGCACTACGTTAACTCTCTCAACGTATGCTTTCCACATTCACCACCGTCGCTATAGGTCCTTGTATGTGTATATTCAAGCATGCCAACGGATAGTATCTTCCAATTGGCCTCGAGAGAGAAAAGCCATCGATCGAGGTAATGGCCTGGTCGATCTATCGCGCAGGAAAATCCACGAAGAGTTAAAGCCTCGTGTCGAAAGGGGTATGTCGAGTGAAATCCTTTCAAGGTTTACGTTAAGAAACGAATTCACGCCTTTGACCCAAGTAAATTCGAATTTAATAGCACCTTCCAGGCAACCGTCTGCTTTCTAATGATCGCCTAGAGAAAGACTTTAATCAACGTATCTCGAAACTATGAAACTAAAGAGACTACTAAGAGAAAGAAGATTCTATTCTCAAAAGAGCAAAGATGTTATCTGTCGACAGGCTCCTTTACCGCAATCGTGTTATCTATCGTTTGACAAAAAAGGGTATCTTCCCCTTTGGCAAATCCTTCATCAAAGCCATTGTCGAGATGACGAAAAGACGATTTATGACAAACGAGCCAGCTAAACATCACCGATCCATTCCCCCTTGTGACGATTTATAGGATTCGTGGTGAGAGATTGAAACGAACGAATTATGACAGAAAGAGAGAAAGAGAATCAACTACGAAATGGTTTATCTAGTGAAGAAAAAGTTTGCCACACAAATTGCTCGATCGTATTTGTCTCTAAGTGGAGAGTAAGAGAAAGAGACAAAAAGCAAAAAGATTTTTCTCGATTAAGGATCCGCTTTCGATTACATCAACTACTGTCCTAAAGTTTACACAGTCGGAACGAAGGATTTTGTCCATTACTTGACCAAGTCTTCCGACTGTTCTATCGGCACCAATGGCTGCCGATCCCAATATCTTATGTTTGAGGATTCCGCACCGATCGTTCTCTTTCTTTTTTTCTTCCTCATCCACTTCCGTATACTCTCCAAGCACATAACTCGCTTCTTAGGTACTAAGAAATTGCCAGGAGTTTACTACGTATCTTTCTATCGAATAAACAATCGTCGAGGTAAACAAAAATGATGAGAAGAAAATCGAAGAGAAACAGATAAGCGAGAGAGAAAGAGAAAGAAAGAGAGAAACAAAGAGAGAGAGAGAGAGAGAGAGAACAGAGAGAAATATCGATACGAGATAAGACGAAGGAGTCTTTTATCTTCCAGCTAGCGAATTTCTCGAGAGTGATGGTGCCGAGGGAACGATCGCTCTCAATTAGACATATCTATATCTCGAGAAAGAGCTCAACCGTGCGATCCTCTAGAAATTCTCGAGAGGAACAGAAAACTGGCTTATGGCCGAAAGGCGATAGGCCGATAAATTATCAACTTGATACGAAGGATCGTTCGTTTGTTTCTTCAGTAAAAATTTCTTTCAGCGGTATTCTGCCTTCTCCCTTCCAAAAAGAAAAGAATAAAAATGTAAAAATTGTTTCCTATTTCGTTTGAATATCTCGATTCTCGATGATGGTTTTATTCGCGAAGTGAGGAACAGTGGTACTTTTCGATCGAGCTTCGCGCATTTTTACATTAGTTACACGTATTCGCGAAGGTACATCTATGTATGTACGTATTCTATTTCCATCAATACGTCCTATTTCCATCCTGTTTGCGGATAGATATAAAATCATGTGGAGAGAAGGGTGAGTTTACGGAAAGGATAAATCGTTTTCCGAATGGACGAACGAATCCGAAACTAAAAGCTACGAAGAGTAGTATTCTTCTCTTACTTCGAAGAAGATATGGGATACCTCCTTCCCTTTCCTCTCCTCTCCTCTTCTTTTCTCTTTCTTTCTCCCGACAATTCTTCACTGTGAAAATTCGCCGAGTAAACAGGAATGAGAGTATGCGTGCGAAACGAAACGACGTTCGCGGCGATGCCACGATAAGCAAGCCGTGTTATAAAGCGTCGTCCTTTCGAGTGTACGCCCCGTCGAAAAGAATGTGCCCGCGGAATACTAAACTACCCTTATTTACACGCCGTATACTTCGAGATATTACGACTCTCGCCGAGCTCTCGACGTAACTCGCAAAGTATCACCTTTTCTTTTTCTTCCTTCTTCTTTCTCTCTTCCATTCATGTAGTTTACAATAAACGGAGATAGTACAAACCTATCTCCCCCCTTATGTTTTACGAATTTTCCAGAAGGGGAAACGTCTTAGCGAATTGTTTTTCGAACTTCAATAACTCACTGACGATATGATATTTGAACGTTTTTATTAACCATTAAACGGTGATAAGCAAAAAAGTTTGCCCCTTCGATTAGCCGAGTCGACTATATTGGAAAACGAGCAAGAAAAAATAACGAACAATAAAATATAGGAGTATCTAGATTGCGGCAAACGAGAAAAGATAATAACGGAAATAAATACTGAAATGGCGTCCGAGGAAATTAGTTTTATTACCGTTTGTAGCGTTACGAGCTGGAGAAGAAAAGGGGGAGGCTGGGAGGAGGAGGTTGGTATGGAGGCTCGCTCGCGTTGCTCGTTGCTGCCGCAACTGGAAGCCGATGGAGCTGCTGAGGTTGCGAAGGGGAAGAACCAAGAATTGGAATGAGGTATGGAGGGTCGTTTGCGGCACCGAGATTCGACCGGAACGATAGGGAAGCCCGTTACTTCATTGAAATCTGACATGTAACAAATTGCACGCTCACTGGATACGCCTGAAAACGCGTTACCAAAACGTCGCTCTTCTGCGATTCTCCCTATTCGACCTCGATTATATCTCTCTCTCTCTCTCTCTCTCTCTCTCTCTCTCACTCTCTCATTCTCTCTCTTTCTCTTTCTTTCTCTCTCTTTTCCTTTCTCGCTCTTACAACAAAGAAAGAAAAAGAGAAAGAATGGACAACGAAAGGGTGTAAATTCGTCACGAACAAAGTTCTCCAAGCGGAACCTTCTTGTTTCTCGACTTCCTCTTCTTTCGATAGCTTTCTCTTTCTTTTCACTTCTATTCGACTTTATCCTCTGCCATTCGCACGAGCACCCACTTCGTATAAAGTGAAGCAGTCTTCCCAGGAGACTTTTCTAACATCAACGAAATATAAGGGTCTGAATTGCGACGAAACACGAGATAAAATGTATAATACATAATACTAAAAATATATATATATATAAATTTATCTTTCGAAATAAAAATAATTATTAAACATTATGGATTTAGAACGATCGAGAATTTTATAATCGAGCCATCGCTAAACGATACAAGAAAAAAGTTCTGTAAATGAAAAGAAAGAGAATTTTCTTCGAAGCTAAGGTCTTGGCTTGACAGATATTTTCTATAGAAAGCAACGGTGTCCTTTCGAGAAAGAACACTTTTCATGGTCCACTTCCGATAGTGAACGGTGTTAGGAAGCACAGATTTTTCGAGTTTCATTCCATCCAAAGCTTCTACGACGAAAAGTTCACCGTTTCTTGAAATATCTTGAACGCTCGTCGATCTCATCGGCTTTTATCTTCCTTTTCTTATGTATCTCTCTCTTTCTCTCTCTCTCTCTCTCTCTCTCTCTCTCTCTCTCTCTC